>NW_020838010.1:2584955-2825708 GCF_003676395.1 Aethalodelphis obliquidens
GGGTTTCCTTACTTGTAGGTTTCCTTACTTGTAGGTTTCCTTACTTGTAGGTTTCATTACTTGAGTATTGACAATGTGTCAATATAAGGCACTTTTGCAGAAGATGAGATCCAAAACGAGAATTTCAAAAACAGATTTAAAGAGAAGCACCAGTGTACTAAAAACTCCCAAGCAGAGCAGAAGTCTTTTTCCCATCTCAGTGAAACACTGTTTAAGGAAGGGGAGTTATGTGTCCCCATAAAAACGTCAGCCAAGAAACTTGCTATAACTTCAACAGTGTTGATATTTCCGACCAGCAGATATCACCCATTTATCCCTAAAGCATTTAACTTCTGCTGTACCTACAATGTGTAATTTGCTTTTAAGACATCCCTTTGCAGTTATTTCTGTGTATAGTTAAGCGAAAATACATCCTCTTTAAATTAGGTTATAATTCAATCCTCCTGGAAGCATCTGCAAACAATGTGAGCAGCAGTAAAAGGTAAAGGCGGTTCTCTTTCTCATGTACTATACAGGGCAACCTGCTGCTTACTCTTCTTCAAAAGCAAAACTAAGGTCAACACAGAGGAGGTTCTGAAAACAAACGTTCTCTGTTTGAGGCCTGATGGTTGTGTGACGGCAACAGGCCAGATTTTTAAAGAATAAGAAAAGGGATTATCAGAATGCTTCCAGCACCTCGATCTTATGGTTTCCAGGGCTGCTATGTCTGAAAGTAGAAGAGAAAGGCATTGAGGTTCGGTGCCTGGTGCCAAGTCCAGGCAACATCCTGATCTTTCATTAGCAATGGGCTACTGCCGGTAAAAGCAAGAAAAAAAAAAAATTTTTTTTAAAAAAAGGTCTAGCAATCGCAGGATGTGTCCCCAGATCTGGCCAAGTATCAAACTCAAATTCTAAAAGTTTAGCTCATTCCACAGAACAATTTTATGGAACCCAAATATGTAACTGTATGACTTTGAAACATCATTGATTTTCTTTCACACAGGAGGCAGAGGTCAGCAGCAGAGGCAACAAATCTAAGAATTGATTTTCCATCCTAAGCAGACTCCTACTCACTCCTCTCAAAGCAGAAGAAACATTTTCTCATGATCTCATGACAAAATTTTATGACATCTAGAAGAGACCAGACAAATAAAATGACCTTAGTGTCACATTAGCTAGGAATGATGCAAAATTAAAGAAATCAACTCTAGGTTGAAAAGCAATTCTTTCAGCCAAAATTAGCTGCTTCAAAATGAGTTGCTTCCATCTCATCAAAGTCATTAAAGTAACATATATGTGTTTCATAACAACAATTCTGTCTTTGGAAAAACACAGAGTTTTGACTCACTTTTGCAGATTTCCACCAGAGACTGTGATATCAGATTCAACACTGCAAGGCTTCTCAACACACTCTTAGCTTAGGGACCCAAAAGGCTACAGCTTGTTTTTAAAATATGTCTCTAAAGAACAAACTGGAGTTGAGATTCCTAGTTTTCAAAACTCAAGGTACGCTCTGGCTAGAGACCATATGTTCATGGCCAACTCTCACTCCTTTGGTCATGCCCTAGTACAGCACTGACCTCCTCTTTCCTGTGGGCAGTGCCCTAAGCAACACGACCCTTCAGTCAAAGGCAGGGAGGGAGGTGGTCAATAGTCTTCCTCAGTTGAGGACAATTAGAAGCTAGATTGTAAGGAAGCACTTTCTCCCTAAGAGGTGAAAAAAAAACCCTACAATCTTTAGGGTTAGGGGCTTTTTGAGAAAAAGATCAGCTGTCTGAAAGTTAAGTTAGGAATGACTCTCCCATTGCACCCCATGTACTATATCACTGCAATCATAGGCCAATCACTCCACACAAACATTTCATATAACCAAGTAACAACGGCTCAAATGCAGGGTACCACTGAGACAAGATAGAGATTGGGAAGCTATCTGAGCACTGGAATATTCTTCCTCCAAGAGCCAGGTAGAATATTCTTCTACCTTTGCAGAGCCCTTAGGCTTACAGTGACTCCAGAATGACCCTAGTGAGCTAGGATTCAAGTCAGCCGGCAGGGCAAGTACAAGTATCTTTTTAACCCCAATGAACACTTTGTACTTCTGGGGTTGAGGATCACCCCTCATTCAATTCTACTCAGGCCATAAAAGAAAGGCTTAAAAGTGAGGTTGGGGAACTCCATTTCAAAACATGGATTAAAAAAGGAGGTGGGGGCTTCCCTGGTGGCGCAGTGGTTGAGAGAGCACCTGCCGATGCAGGGGACACGGGTTCGTGCCCCGGTCCAGGAAGATCCCACATGCCGCGGAGCAGCTAGGCCCGTGAGCCATGGCCGCTGAGCCTGCGCGTCCGGAGCCTGTGCTCCGCAACGGGAGAGGCCACAACAGTGAGAGGCCCACGTACCGCAAAAAAAAAAAAAAAAAAAAAAAAAAATTGGTGGGAGATTCACCAGGGAAGTTTCCATTTTGCAGTTGTCTTTTCTAAAATTACTTGTAAAGAAGTAAATTCTTTGGAGGATACTTCCTAAAGAAAGCTACTCCCTTACTAACAGTTTAATATTCAACAATCTCTTGGTGATCAAGAGAATATTCAAATTAATGTAAATATGTGCATAAATTAAAAACCTGCTTCCACATAAAAACCCTGGCCTTTATACTTGACACTAAAAACAAAATCTAAGCAGAGGAATCCAAAATTTTCTGGTGGAAAAGCTGTGTTATATAATGTCCTTACGAGTTCAGTCATTCTGCTTGAAAATGTAAAATGTGTAACTATATTTGAATGAATATGCTAATACTGACATTTCTTTCTATTGGGGGAAATAAATACTACACAGCTTCCCATCTGCAGGTTGCTATAATTCACCAAACAGTGAGCCTGAACCATGACTTTTCTAGTTTCCAGAGTATGGAAACCACCTGCTTCACAGAAATTCCAACCTACTCCTGTAAGGAAGTGCCTGGGCACAAACGGAATCCCAAATATTTCACCAAAGGCTTTAAAGCATACTAAACTAACCTTGCAGCAAATCCTGAAGGTCTCTGTGGTTCCAAGTACAAGAATACCATTATCCCAGCCTGCTTTTCTCTTTTCTGCTCTATTTGAAACACATTCGTCTGACAGTTGTTTATGGCTAGTTCTGCCCAGTTCTACCCCCCAGTCAAGTGATGATTTTTCAATTACTCTTTTAAGCTATGTCTCAACTTAGTATCTTCAGTGGTCATGGGGAACACAGCATCTTTTACTTGGATGCGTCCCATGAGATACTAGTGCTAGTTCTGTCTTCTCTTCTGTTTCCAAAGCCATAACTGAACTTTAAGCTCATTCAACCAAGTTCCTGTTTCCTGTCTGCGGGAAACGTTCAGCTTTCAGTTCATTTGAGAAGCAGAAATGACTAACATATTCTGAGAATAACGAATGATCACCATTTCAGCAGGAGCAGCTCTGCCCATTTCTGCAGGCTTTCTCTGATGACTCACCACTCGGGTACCCCCAGGGGAGTGGTCCTTCAAAACCCTATCATTACTTTTTTTGTAGTATTAAAATGCTTTAGGCACATGTTGAAGGTAATAAACAGGATACCTAAGAGAAAACAGGTATTTCACCATGCCTTCCACTGCCTTAACTTCTTAACAACCACTAGAAGCCACCATAAATATTTTCAATACCTCTGTTACTAGCCTCATCTCACATGTCTCTGTCATCAATCAACTGAGAAATGGGAAACCTCTATTCTGACTCCCACATAAAATCTGCTAACTTCACAGCGCCTATGAAAGAAAAATCCTCTTGCTGTGAAATCAATTCCAGAAAGGCCAAAATGCACAAGAGGCACAGCCTTGGAGAGTAGCGATGCTATTTCAATCGCCGTAACAAAAATATGAGCAGCTACGCTAGGCCATCACATTAACACCATTGTCTACAAGGTAGAATCTTCTTTTGTTAAATACTCTATTGAATTCACATAAACTACGGTCTTTTCACCTCTACGTCCCACAGCATAAACCCAGAAAAGGTTATAATGAGCCTAGGGCGGATGTGCTTAATAAATGCTTCTAGAGGACATGCGAGCAGAATACGTACATACTTGCCCAAATCCAACACAGTTCTCCTAATGTACAATTTTATATACTACAGACTGAGTTACCATACACAAAGATTCACGTTGCCACAGAGACCTAGATTTTCTTTACTTTTGTAAGCTGTGAAAGAACACAACTAAGCCCACACATTTACCAAAAATTAGACCGGTTGGTTTTTCTTTGAACCAAAATAACTGTTCAAGTTCAGTTTTAAAATCTTCATTAAAACCAAACCCCACCCAAAAGACTCCTAATGACATGTTAATACATTGCACTTATACATCATTACTAGTAACTACAATTTAAACAACATGTGCATAAATTCCAAACAGAACTGAACTGGTTTAACATTGAGGGTTATTTACTTTTGGTGGCCATGACTTTAAGATTATAGTTTGTCCTAGAAACCAGTTATTTTAAGTGGAACACTATACTTACATGGCACAGTGTTGTTCTTCTTCCCACTAAAATGTCTTTTTCACTTATTCAGAGTTACCAAACGTGAAAGATGCTCACAGTATAGAGTCAAGTTAAAGGAAGCAAATTACAAATAGGTATGCACAGTAAGAACCCATTTTTGTAGAAAGAAGATACGTATGTTTGCACACGTGCATGTATGTGTGCACACGTGTGCATGCAAGCATCCAAACGTGTGTACACAAACGTGTACCCAGAAGTTGACAATAGAGCTCCCTGGGTATGGGATTATGGTGCTCTTATTCTTCTTTAGACTCATATTTTCAGTGCAGAAAATTTAGACAATACAAATACTACTTTAACAAAGGGAGAAAATTATTTTTAAAAACTACCCGAGTGCTGTCTAAATACAAGGCATTCACTCCATTTCAGAATCGCATTGTAATTATCCTCCAGTGTGTAATGTTGCATATGATGAATCTGTATAATTAGTATCAAAATAGTAATCATAAATTAAAATGCACTGTAGAATTGTATAGGGTAAAATGTATAAGTATCTCTATACTGCCTTCCTCTAACACCACTCCCTTTTGCCCTAGAGATAACCATTTGTGGTGCGTATCAATCACACTTTTTTGTATTATCCATACGCATGGTAAGGTTTTGTTCTTTTAGATAAGCGGAATCATGGTATACGGACTGTTCTATAACTCCCTCCTCTGCCCCCCCCCCACCGTTAACAACATATTTTGGAACTCTTGTGTCAGTTTATATAGGTCTGAAGGGTTTCTTTCCTTTAATAGCCCCATGTTATTCCACAGAACAGCATGCCATTATTTAAATCATTCCCCTTCTGATGGACATATAGGGTGCTGCCAAGTTTTCACTGTTATGACCAGTTTCACTGCATTGAAATCTTGTATGCATCTTTATACAAATGTGCAGATATTTCCTTAGAATAGCTTCCTACAGAATTGCTGGGCCAAAATATATGCATATTTAAAAAATGAGAGGATTTTGGTACCCTCTATCAAAAAGCTACACAATTTGCACTCTCATTAACAGTGTATGAGAGTGCCCATTTCTTTCAAAAAGTGGATATTATAGTTTTTGCCAATGTATTTGGTAAAAAAAAAAAAAAGGTTTCCATTTCCCTAATTATTAGAATGAATTTGAGCATCTTTTCTTTTTTAATCATCATTTCAATCTCTTCTTATGTGAAAGGCCAATTCATAACCCTGTGCCACTTTTTCTAACAGGTGCCTTTTTCTTATTGATCTGTAGGAGCTCTTTACATATCATAGATATTACACAGTAGAAACCTTTTTATCTAATGTTATTTGGAACACTTGATTAGCTAATTGAAAAGGTCAACTAAGGTGAACAGTCGTAAGAAAATATGCACATGACAAACATTTCATTTTATCTTCATTTTATCAGTGGTAAATGTACACTCATTCGTCAAACTTTTGATAAAGGGCCAAGAAGCCAAGACCTTTCTTTAACTCCAGGCCCCTGGATTGTAAAGAAATTTAATTTGAATTCTTAGATAATGTAGAACGTCAAAGAACTTAAAAGACACTTGCAAGGAACTATGAGTAGAGAACCCCTCAGATTTTTATATTTATTTTATACAAATCTTTTATCATTGTCTTACCCACACCTAATTATACAGTAATAACTTGCTTTCATCAACTCTTTCCAAAGCATACCATTTGTTTTGTTATAATAAACCTATCCCCCAGCTTCAACAATTATCTATACGTGCTGAATTTTATTTCTTTCACAACTCTATGCACTCCGTACCTCAACCCCCATATAATCTGAAGCAAATACCAGACATCATATCATTTCATATGTAAATTTTCAGTAAGAACTTCAATTCCCCACTACTCAGACTGTACCACATTATAAAATATGAAAATAAATTACATATTTACAAAAACAAGAACAACGAGCATACATAGGTTCAGTAATAAAAGCATCTGTTGTACTGGTGGGTCCACAAGCCTGGCTTACCTGAGACCAACCTACTAATATCAAGTGTTCAGGGCACAGTGTATTTTACGAAAGAAATGAGTATCATTTAATATGGTGAGTCAGTTAAGTAAAAGTCAATAAAAGCTTCCACTGCATATGTAGAAGTTATTTCCCCCCAGTCTGTCATATGCCTTTTTAACTTTGTTATGGTGTCTTGTGCTTTCCAGAAATTTTTAAAATACATCCTTAATGTATTTTTGTGTATGATGTGAGGCTGAGATCCATTTCTTTCCAAATATACAGCCCACAGTGCTAACTCAATTTCCATTTTCAACATTACTTGTAGGTAGGACGTTTAAAAGAACTAAAGTGTGAACTTCTAATGTACGAAAGGAAGCTGTGCAAACAAAATAATAAACCAGCCAGTCTTAAGGTCAGCTTGATAGGCTCAAACTACTATGTATTTAAAGATCACAGGGCTTCCCTGGTGGCGCAGTGGTTGAGAGTCCGCCTGCCGATGCAGGGGACACGGGTTCGTGCCCCGGTCCGGGAAGATCCCACATGCCGCGGAGCGGCTGGGCCCGTGAGCCACGGCTGCTGAGCCTGCGCGTCCGGAGCCTGTGCTCCGCAACGGGAGAGGCCACAACAGTGAGAGGCCCACGTACGGCAAAAAAAAAAAAAAAAAAAAAAAAAAGATCACAGAAGTTTGGGGAGCAGGAGCAACAGTGCTGCCATACCTGGCTCTGTCGTTACCGCTCTGGCTTACAGCAGGATCTCCAAAGGACATCGCAACTGGACAGGCCTGCTTCTGAATCTCACTATTTGCCCTACTTGTAGATTGACATTCACACTGAAATACCCCACACTTGACGACAACAACAACAACATCAACCTTCCCAACTCTCTATCCATTCCTTAATGCTGCTCCTAGACCACAGTGCCTTCCGACTTAGTTAAAGAAAATGAATACACTGTTCTGAACCACAATTTCCCATGGAAATATACCTAAAAGATACTAAAAGTCAAGGTAAAGTTTGTCAAATTTCCTTTATAACATAGACTCAATAATTTTTAAGGTTGCGTTATCTCTGGGCAAACTTTTTGTGTAAAATTTACCAGAGAGTAAATTGGCTTTTAGGGTCATAAGTTCTCTGTTTCAACTCTGACACTGTATTTTGAATGCAGCCAGACAATACATAAATGAATGGATGTGCCCGTGTTCCAACAGAAATTTATTCATAAAAACAGGTGGTGGGCAGGATTTGGCCACCGGCAGTATTTTACCAGCCCTTGTCTTATACCAACGATTGATCTTTTTCAAATCCACTACCCTGGCTATACACTTATTTGAGCAAATATGGTGACACTGAAGGGACAAGTAATAATTTCAGTACCACCTTACAGAAATGAATACTCTAAAAATCGATCACTAAGTTCTTCCTGTAAGTTCTCATAATATGAGCACATCTATTTTTCAAAATATAACACTGTAAGTCACCTTAAAACTAATGCTTATTCTAAAAGATAATTAAAATGAACATTAAGTAGCTACTATAAAAGAAAAACATGCGGTCTAGACAGACAAATTCAACAGTCTTCTATTCACTATTCTGAGTAGCAAAAGCCTACTAAATCTATCATCATATTCGCAACTTCACTACTTAAAACGCAGAAGCAGACTTTCAAAGTACATTTAAATGAGAAGACGATTTTTTTCTTTGGACTACTTACCACAAATGTTGATTAGAAACTATACAGTTTTGCCAAAATATTTTAAAATTAGAAAGTGAAACCAAAAATCTCCTTGGCATATGACGTGTCTACTTAATTTTAAAATATTAATTTTAATGTTTCATTTGACTGCCCGGTAAGGCAGAAATTATATTTTAAGGCACAAAAGGATGGCAGCCATTTTAATATAGTGAGAGCATGTATGAGTATGTACACACACTGAAAGCCATCAAGACCACTAGTTCAAAGAATACATCTGAGCTCCAGGATTGCTCAAAGAAAAAAATATTCACACTGCTTACAGAAGTACTGGATGTTATACAGAACAGCAAGGAATAAAATTAAATAACAAAGGTACATAAGACCCCTTAACACAAAAGGCATGATCCATAAAAGGAAAAATTGATAAACTGGACCTCATCAAAATGACAGATTTTTGTTCTGCGAAACTTCCCTGTGAAGACGACGAAAAGGCACGCTGCAGGATGGGAGAAGATATTTGCAAACCATGTAGCCAACAAAGCACTAGTATTAAGAATATATAAAGAACTCTCAGAACTCAACAGTAAAAAAAAAAATCCAACTAGAAAATGGACAAAAGACACGACCACACATTTCACTGATGAAAATACAGAGATGGCAGATAAGCACATGAAAAGATGTTCAACATCATTAGCCACCAGGGGAATGCAAATTAAAACTATGACAAGATATCACTATATACATATCTATCAGAATGGCTAAAATAAAAAATAGTGACAACACCAAGTGTCAGCAAGGATGAGCACAATTCATGCATTGCTGGGGCACGGGCGGGGGGATGTAAAATGGCACAGTCACTCTGGAAAGCAGTTCGGCAGTTCCTTATAAAACTAAACATGCAACTACCATACGAACAGCGATTGCACTCTTGGGCAACTATCCCAGAGAAATGGAAATTTATGTTCATACAAAAACCAGTACACAATTTTTCATAGGAGCTTTATTCATAATAGGTTACAAAATACGGGAAATAGATGTCCTTCGATGGGTGAACGATTAAACTGTATACATCCACAGCATGGAATACAACTCAGGAATGAAAAAGAACTATTGATACAAGACACATTCCCTGCATGAATCTCCAGGGAATTACACTGAGTGAAAAAAAGTCGATCTCAAAAGATTACACATCGCATGATTTCATTTGTATACCATTCTTGAAATGACAAAATTATAGGCAAGGAAAACAGATCAGTCGTTGCCAGGGATCAGGGAGCGAGGGAGATGGCTGTGGCTATAAAAGGGCAACATTAGAGACCTTTGGGGTGATGGAATTGTCCTGTATCTTGACTGTGGTGGTAGTCACACGAATTTACACATATGGTAACACTGCATAGAACTGAATACACACACGCAAGTGAGTGGATGTAAAACTGGAGATCTCTGAATCAGGTGGATGGACTGTATCTGCCTCAATTTCCTTGTGACATTATGCTACAGTTATGCCAGATGTTACCACTGGGGAAAATTAAAGGGGATTATTTTTATGATTGTATGAGAAACTACAACTATCTTAAAATAAACAGTTAAAAGAGAAAGGAAGATAAAGAATATATAAGACCAACCAATAGCAGGAGTGGAAAAAATAAAGCTTTCATTTTTGCTAAAGTCTCAATAACTGAAAGTCAAGGAAAGAAAAAAAAGAAAAGAAATGCCAAGAAGAGAGTCTACAGGCTACAATCATCTCCTCCTCCCCTGGGGAGCCTTAACTTCCCCAGGATTTTGCTTCTGTCCCTGATTTGACTGTTGTTAATAAAAATAAACTGACACACAAACTGTCTCTCCAAAACTTCCACCATCATCACCTCCATCCTGAACTATAAAACTAAACCTTGCAGGGTAAGGATTGTCTTCTTAACCATCATATCCTAGTGGCCTGGCACAAAATACGTGACAGATGGAGGAACAAGATAAGTTGAATGAACGAACAAATGAATGAATGACTGAGATGCCTGCATATTCTTTTCAAGCGCCTAGCCAATTACAGTTACAAGGCAGTATGTATACATTCCCGTACAAATTTCTTAAAAGCCCTGAATGTTTAAAAATAATAAGTGTGGTATGCACACCCTTCACTTGCAAGCTTAAGTTAGCAATCCTGACTTTTGTAAAATGCTTCCCAATTTATAGACTTCCACATATAGTAATTCATTTGATAAGGATGAATTAAGAATTATGCATATATAGATTGGAACCAGTGTAAGCAGATCTTTCAGAAAAACGTTCTAAATAACTAAGGATTTACCTTAGCTTAGTTTAACTAAGGATTTACGGCACAGCCTTAATGCAAATTGTGAGATATATATATATATATGTATTTTTCAAATTGGGGGACTTATACGGATTATTCTGCCAACATCAAGACCCTTTGACAGATGCAAAAATGAAGAGAGGTAAAGTGACTTATTCAAGGTTATACAATCAGCTAGCACTGGACCTGGCGCCTGAGCCTCTCCAGAGTCCCAATTCATTTCTCTTCTCACTGAACTGGGCAAGCCTGTCCTTTCTCCACCCATCCCACCCCTACCCAAAACACTCAAACAAAAAATCTTAATCTGAATCTCTTATTTTTAAAATAGGGGTTTTAGGGGGAAAATTGAATTTATTCAAGATGTTAATTGTTGCATTACACCTTCTGTGGATTTTTAGGTGTCAAATTACTTCTCCTATCAGAACAATAAAGTACTTTATTCTGTGGTGCGAGCAGACTAACAGTTTAATGTTTCATCCTCCACCTAAATGGCAGAGAGGGTGTTAATTATTCTTACAAGTCTCACACTTCTTTTCAATCGTAAAGATGAGCTCTATTACAATCCGAGGAAGAGGCCTCACACTATTAAAATCTTGATTGATATGCTCATTGACAGTACAGTCATTGGATCTCTGCTTACAGCCTTATGTACCAAGAGCAGGTAAAACTATCTGTTACAGGCAATATAAAAGAAAAAGTAACGTAGCAACAAGCAACTACCGGGAAATGAGGATTTCATCAGGTTAAATCTCCGTTATGCTGCAACATGTTACTAAGCATGAGTTTAGAGGTCCTGGAATCAAAACACTAGAAGGAACCTTCGTTCAACATCCTCATTTTTGTAAATGAGGAAACTGAGGCGTTGATCAAACCATTGACCAATAAAGCAGACTGCTTACTTTTTCAAAGGGGTTCATTTAAATGCCATTTAGCCCTTATTCTCCATCTCGCCGTTTCTTAGAGGGATGATTTTTTTTTTTAAGGTGAAAACGATGAGAGCAAAGTCATTTCAAGAGGGTGAAAAAAAATGCCTTTGAAGGAGGAGATGGCTGGAGTGAAGAGAAGAAATGACGTCTTATTTAAAATATGTAACCCCTTAATGGGGGCTAGGCAGTGAATCATATTCTCCTCGATTCTTCTCTGTGCTATTGACATCGACCACAGTTCTTTCTGTAGGGCAATCGAATGAGAGGAAGAGGAAGTGAATAAAGCTGATGCTAAATATACAGCACCCATGGAGGACAAGGATGTAGACAGGCAGAACAGGAAAAAATAAGAGCATGTTTCTGCTAGAAACCAGCCGTTTTTCTAACCTACCTAAAGATACGGAAGCTAAGAGTATATCGGAAGCTAGGGCATCCCTCAAATTCGAAGGGCGGATGCTTCTAGGGCCAGAGAGATCCCCTAGCTCTCAGATATAGAGAGACTCGAAGGGGACAAAATGGAGTTGAGGTCCAGGAGCGCCCTAAAGGTCGTTTGGAGGTCTGGCGAGCCCTTGATGTGCTCATTTGGAAAGAAAGGGTCATGGCAAAGCCTAGTACCCCGATCGGGAAGATGCTTTTGGCTCTCGGAGGGCGGTGAGCGGCAAGAAGAGGCAGGCCAGGGTCTCGAGGACCCCAGACCTCAGCAAAGGAGATGATACCGGGACCTCGGGAATCTTCCCGGCCCCGGAGGAGGCGGGAGGGTAGAACGCCCGAGCTCCAGAAGAAAGCGAGCGGATTCCGGTAATGGAAATGTCCCCTCAACCTCCTCAGGGCTCAGGTGTGGGACGATAGCTTGGCCGGAGCGGGGGCCCCGGCACAGCGACAGGGCACGGGTTGCCGGGGCAGGAGCCTCGCCGGCTGGGGTTACTCACCGGAGGCGCTGCCTGCGGCGTCTCCGCAGCCGGTCGACACTCGAGAGGCTGGTGGAAAGGAGCCGCGTGCCCGCTAGCGCTGGGGCAAGGAGGGGCGCGCCACGGAGGCCGGAGAAAAAGCCGCAGCGGCGCGCGCACACACGGAGGGCCGGCGGAGGAGGAGGCGGGGCGAGGCGCAGCGTGGCGCGGGCCCGGAAAAGACGCGCCCGGAGGGGCGGGCGGAGCGGGGGCGCGCGGTGGTGTGGCACAGCCGGCCGAATCGCCGGCGAAGGCGCGCTCGGCCCACCCACGCTCCCGCCTCCGCTCACCCCGACGTCAGCCGAAAAGGAGGGCCCGAGCGGGCTGCTAGCGGTGGGGGGTGGGGGGGGGGTGTTCGGTGTGCTCCGGGGGAGCTGAGCCGGCTAACGGCGCCCCGCGGGCTCACCGCAGGGTCCAGCTCCAGTCCCCGGGGCCGAGTGATTGAGCGTGTTTTCGGGAGGTCCGGGCGCCTGATTTCAGCGAGGTGCAGAACGGACCCACTCCCGCACCTGCGCTCGCTTCCCAGAACTCCACCCCAGAATGAAAGTTCCCCTCGGGTCGTCCTCCAGCTGCCCTTTCAAGATATTCATCTTCGGAATTCACTGCTCTTCCTATAGAGAGAGATCTTAACGTTCTTTGCCTAAGACATCCTGCTTCTCCCAGCCCCAGCTAACGCCTCTCTTCCCTTTATCTCGCCTCTCACTACGTTAAGACCCCATCCAGCCATCCCCACTTATGAAATATTACAGGAATGCAGGGTTTTCACTTAATGCCTTGCATTTCCACGATGGTGTAATGGCAAAAAAGCTCATAACTGATAAGGAAACGTCACCGCAGCACTATGACATCTTACTGGCCCCTATTGTTGTTTCTGAGCCAGTCCTACAAATACTGTTCCTAAGAGATTCAAGAAATTGTTGGTAAAAATAAAATGCTGGCGAACTGTCTCGGGGTTTCAAAAGAGACAGACCATAATTGCAAATGAGCCACGACAAACTGCCAAGAATATATCACCAAAAGAAAGAAAATGCCAGTATGCTTCCAGTTGTCTGATGCATAATGGAGGACTAGCTTCCTCTTCTTGCTAGGAATAGACATGTCATTTCACTCGCTGTTTTGTATTTTCCCATAGAATTACTGGAGGTAACAACGTGTGTGTTTGTGTGTGTGTGTGACCACCTCAGGTTACAGGCTAGAGTTGTTCTTAGACTTTAGTATGCATCTGAATCATCTGGGGTGATTGTTAAAATATGGATACCTGGATCTGAGCAGGGCTGAGAAATATGAATCTTTAATAAGCATCTCAGGTGACACTGTACGTGGTTGGAGGCCCACAGTTGGAGAGCATAGAGCTACAGCCTTTGTATGTTACTTCTTTGAAGTGGAATTACTCATCCAATTTCCAACAGGCCCACCCACTTATATATAATATGCCTATGAATTTTGCTATGGCAGTCATATAACTTCCTTTTTCGAGATTGACCTAGAAAGTTCAGGACTTCAACCAACAAGTTTGTCATGTTTATTTACAAGATCTTGTTGTAATACCAGAAATAACTAATCATTTTTCAGCTATATCATTCACTGGGTACCTACAGTGACAGAGCACTGTCATGTACAATAGGGTTAACACAAACGAAATCAAAGAAATGATCATCCCTGCCCTCAATAAACTTAGTGTCTAGTGGTGGAATTAAAACACAGACACAGGGCTTCCCTGGTGGCGCAGTGGTTGACAGTCCGCCTGCCGATGCAGGGGACGCGGGTTCGTGCCCCTGTCCGGGAAGATCCCACATGCCGTGGAGCGGCTGGGCCCGTGAGCCACGGCCGCTGAGCCTGCGCGTCCGGAGCTTGTGCTCCGCAACGGGACAGGCCACGACAGTGAGAGGCCCGCGTACCGCAAAAAAAAAAAAAAAAAAAAAAAACCACAGACACAGAACAGACCCAGTGTAGCACGTAAATCAGACCAAAATGAAAAAGAACACATAATGAAAGAGTACTCTTGTCAATTTCCTTTACTAGCAGTCACTGAGCTCAGACCTTTTCAATTAGGTAACTTCCTATGAACACTGAGTCAGTCCTAGGTTACTGAAGTTCTTCCAGCTTTACAAGGTATAAAGGGAAGAGCCTGAAGCTATCAGTTTTTGTTTGTATGTATGCATATGTCTACATCTATACCTATGTATAAGGATGTCTGCAAATATAGATATAGAGGTACTTATCAGACAAGAAACTAGTTGAATTTTCAAGATCGTTATCACTTACACTATTCATTAATGCTGACAGTTCTGGCTACCTTTATCACCTACTGTACCCCACCTTTTCCTCTCCACTTAACCACACCCCGGGTGAAGAGGATAAAAGAGCTACATCTACAAAAAGGAAACCAAGTGTATCCACACTATTTCTAGCTGCTCTTTTTTCACTTTTTCAGGGTCAAAATAAGCCTTGCTTAATTTCTTGTCCTCAGAAACCCTCCAGAACTACCCAGGAACAAAACATTCCCCCAGCCAACTGTCTGACATTTTAGAGAGAACATTTGCACCATTGTTTACTAGTTTGGAAGACAGGGGATTATTATCCCATTTACAAATAGAGAAACAGATGCAGGTTAAATGACTTGCCTAGTCATACAACTAACTAGTAGCAGAGCCCGGATTTCCTACCACAGTTCCCAAGACTCCTAGACCGGGGTGCCTACCACTACATCAGGCTTCCTGGGTAATAAGTTTTTCCCAGAACTATTAGTCCAATTAGAAACAGAAGAGATAAACATGTGAAAATGGAGAAGAGTTAGGAAAACGTACAGTGCAATTGACAGATTCAAAATACAACATAAAAGCCACCGAAAGCATGGAAATTAAACTGAAGGCAAACAGAATTTACCAAGACAGCTCTGTTAGCGGGTACTGATATATAGGCCTTGCCCATTTTATTCTCCTGTAACAAGAAGCTGAAACAGATAGCCAGGCTGCTCTTGGCATTAGTTATTTATGGAAGGGCAGAAAACAACTGTTCTTCATTGACTGTGTAACAAGCCTTTGCATGTTAAACATACTTCACATGTTTGTAAAATAATAATTTCCTTTTTGGTCCCACTACAAGCAGCAGGACTTTATAATAATATTTGCATAGACAAATGATGTTATGCTTTGTCATTCATGAGACCTTTTTTTTTCTCAGACCCAATAACCAAGCCAAATATTGTCTTCAATGGCATGTCTGAAACAACTGGTGAAATCAGAAACCTAGGCAGAAGATGCTCTCACTGTGAACATAAATAATAACCTAGGCTACTCCTTTCAAAAATGGCCAAAGACACTGCAGCTAGATTTAATGTTATTTTTTGAGAAATGACTTTTTTATCTGTTCAAACAACGATTTCTTGTCATTCCAGTACATTTCACTGGCTTTTAAATTAATTGAAAAGCCAAAACAAATAGAAAGACACTGAACGCATCTGGATGGGAAAACACAGTATAGTAAAAACTCGGTTCTTCCCAAATTCATCTGTAAAGTCCAAATCAAAATCCCAGCAGGGTTTTAATGAAACTTGAATTGACTGTCTCTCATTAACTCGTTCTTTCTCTTTTGAAAAACGAATTCCTATCCCCTCTAAATAAAATCCTCCACAATATCCTTGCAAACTGCTTTAGCAACCTTCCCAAAAATAAATATTCATATTATCCATAAGGCCAGAGGCAAATTAATGGGCGGTGGTAGTCATCAAATCTGCACAAAGTTACCTTTTTTTATATTTTGCCCATTTTCTGTAGTGATTCTAGCCCAGTAATGTTAGGGGAAAAGGTCATCGATATCATAACTCACCTTAAATCTCAATTTTCCTTTCCTTTTCCCATACAAGAAGATTTGATTTCATCACCCATTCTTAAAAGACAAGCCAAATTTTAAAATTTTAAAATTTGTAAATGTCCCTTATTCAGAATCATTGGCTACTAGAGTCAGGAGGCCACAGAGAGTCAGAGTAGCAGGAGGAAAACTATTTGGGCTTTGGACTTGGACCACCCTAGACCAAGTTATATAACCTCTTCTGAGCCTCAGCCTCCTCATATGCGAGTTGAGGATAATAATGGTACCTCATTCATAAGGCTTTTCTGAGGGAGGGTTCAATGAAATCATGCTCTTAAGATGCCTGGCTTATGGCAAGCATGTAGAAAATGGTGGCTATTAATTACTAACTTTGACCTCCTCATTTTACAGATGAGAAAAAAGGAAACTAGAACCAAAACTCGTATCCTTCCATTACACCACACCTATCTTTCTCCAGAGTCTCCTATTTATTTAGTGACTTCTTTAAAGCCAAGGGCTAAATCCCTTTCGAAGTGGTCCACAACCACCACCTTCACTTTCATTCACTAAATCACTCTCTGACCTCCAAGCCAACCCCCATTCTTTTCAATCCTCTAAATGTACCCTTTCTAATGCCTTCTATGAAATCCGCAAGCCCCATCATTACACCTAGGTATTCACTCTGCTTAAACCTTCGAACATTCATTCAAAGCAATCCTTTTTCAAACTAAAATACTGTAAGAAATATGTCTCCTTCACTTGGACCATATATGGCAACTGGTACAGGCCAAGTTATTGTTATTCAAATGGAAAATCTTTAGCAAGTGATTGGATAATGATGGCCACCAGTTATTGAATACTTAGTATGTGCCGGGCATTGCCCCAAACACATTACATGTATTATTTCATTTTACCCTCGCAATGAGTCTATGAGGTGGATACTATTATTATTCCAGAGGAAATGTACATATGACTGAATAAGTAATGTTTCACATGTCCATCTCATTATCACATAAACCCATCTAAGAGAGAAGCAAAGTCTCATTTTGGAACATCCTACTTCTATATTAGACCCAGGGAAAACCCTTCCTATAAAAAGACATTTAAAGCAAATACCTTGAAGGCAAATTCATAGATTTTGAGGGTCACTTTTGGCTATGATATGTATCTAATCCATCCACACTGGCAACTTTCAGAATCGGTGGCTAACCTCAACTTTCTGCAAGCTCATTTCAATGGTATTTATGAAAGAGTTCAACAAATCTGATTTTATTGCCCCTGGGCAAAATTTAAGTATGGCAGTCTAGATCAGTTTATGAATCAGCTCCTGCCTGAGACTATGCTCGCTCTTTATTGAGTCATGGTGCAGATTAGGTCCTATATGAAGGTGGACAAACTCTTAGTAGCTGTACACCACTGTACATGGAATAATACATTTCTGAAAGGCTATTTACAAAGCAAATTTTCACACAGCAAGCCCCACTTTCCACTGATGGTCTCTCACTGTTGTGGCCTCTCCCGTCGCAGAGCACAGGCTCCGGACCTGCAGGCTCAGCAGCCATGGCTCACGGGCCCAGCTGCTCCGCGGCATGTGGAATCTTCCTGGACCAGGGCACGAACCCGTGTCCCCTGCATTGGCAGGCGGACTCTCAACCACTGCGCCACCAGGGAAGCCCTGATTGTCTCTTTATTTTATATATATATATATATATATATATATATATATATATTACAAATGAAGTGCGTGTTTACTTCTTTTGTTCAAATAGAAGTATATGAAGTAAAAGAATCTCTGATACCTCTCCACAGACATAACTGTAAACAATCTGGTATATATCATTCTAAATGTTCGCTGTGCATATATACAGTCACATATACTTATTTTTTCAAAATGAGATTATGCATATTGCTCTACAAATTGCTCTTATGCACTTAATAATATATCACAAACATTATTCCATGTCATTATGTTTGTATGTAGATAGGCATCTAAAGAATTTTACCTCATCCTTTTTTCACTGTTACACAGTATTCCATAGTATGGGTATACCATAATGTATTAGTCATATCCCTATTCGTGTACATTCAGGATTTTTCCCAGCATTTTGCAGAAGCTGCTTCTTTTTGGGAAATAAACAAGCTGACCTAGGGCTAAGAGAAAGACTAAATACAGAAACACAAGGAAAGCACTGATGCAAAGTACACCTGTAAATTAACAAAAAATAGCCAAGAAGTAATAAATATATGAAAAACAGGTCTTAAGTTAGTGCAGAACAGACCACTTTTCTGATAAAATTCTGTGATCATAAAGTTTGATAGAGCCTTTATCTTATCTAGTACAGTTTTTATTTTTGACATCTTTATTGGAGTGTAATTGCTTTACAATGTTGTATTAGTTTCTGCTGTATAACAAAGTGAATCAGCTATATGTATACATATATCTCGATATCCACTCCCTCTTGCATCTCCCTCCCACCCTCCCTATCCCACCCCTCTAGGTAGCCACAAAGCACTGAGCTGATCTCCCTGTGCTATGCAGCTGCTTCCTACTAGCTATCTATTTTACATTTGGTAGTGTATATATGTCAATGCTATTCCCAGCTTTGTCCCAGCTTTGTCCCAGCTTACCCTTCCCCCTCCCCGTGTCCTCAAGTCCATTCCCTACATCTGCATCTTTATTCCTGTCCTGCCCCTAGGTTCATCAGAACCTTTTTTTTTTTTAGATTCCATATATATATGTGTTAGCATATGGTATTTTTCTCTTTCTGACTTACTTCACTCTGTATGACAGATTCTAGGTCCAACCACCTCACTACAAATAACTCAATTTCTTTCCCTTTTATGGCTGAGTAATATTCCATTGTATATATGTGCCACATCTTCTTTATCCAGTCATCTGTTGATGGACACTTAGGTTGCTTCCATGTCCTGGCTATTGTAAATAGTGCTGCAATGAACACTGTAGTACATGTCTCCTTTTGGATTATGGATTTCTAAGGGTATATGCCCAGTAGTGGGATTGCTGGGTCATATAGTAGTTCTATTTGTAGTTTTTTAAGGAAATTCCATACTGTTCTCCATAGTTGCTGTATCAATTTACATTCCGACCAACAGCGCAAGAGGGTTCCCTTTTCTCCACACCCTCTCCAGCATTTATTGTTTGTAGATTTTTTGATGGTGGCCATTCTGACTGGTGTGAGATGATATCTCATTGTAGTTTTGATTTGCGTTTCTCTAATGATTAGTGATGTTGAGCATCTTTTCATGTGTTTGTTGGCAATCTGTATATCTTCTTTGGAGAAATGTCTGTTTAGGTCTTCTGCCCATTTTTGGATTGGGTTGTTTGTTTTTTTGTTATTGAGCTGCGTTAGCTGCTTGTATATTTTGGAGATTAATCCTTTGTCAGTTGTTTCATTTGCAAATATTTTCTCCCATTCTGAGGGTTGTCTTTTTGTCTTGTTTATGGTTTCCTTTGCTATGCAAAAGATTTAAGTTTCATTAGATCTCATTTGTTTATTTTTGTTTTCATTTCCATTTCTTGAGGAGGTGGGTCAAAAAGGATCTTGCTGTGATTTATGCCATAGAGGATTCTGGCTATATTTTCCTCTAAGAGTTTTATAGTGTCTGGCCTTACATTTAAGTCTTTAATCCGTTTTGAGTTTGTTTTTGTGTATGGTGTTAGGAAGTGTTCTAATTTCATTCTTTTACATGTAGCTCTCCAGTTTTACCAGCACCACTTATTGAAGAGGCGGTCTTTTCTCCATTGTATATCCTTCCCTCCTTTATCAAAGATAAGGTGACCATATGTGCATGGGTTTATCTCTGGGCATTCTATCCTGTTCCATTGAACTATATTTCTGTTTTTGTGCTGGTACCATACTGTCTTGATTACTGTAGCTTTGTAGTATAGTCTGAAGTCAGGAAGCCTGATTCCTCCAGCTCCGTTTTTCTTTCTCAAGATTGCTTTGGCTATTCGGGGTCTTTTGTGTTTCCATACAAATTTTAAAATGGTTTGTTCTACTTCTGTGAAAAATGCCCTTGGCAGCTTGATAGGAATTGCATTGAATCTGTAGATTGCTTTGGGTAGTACAGTCATTTTCACAATGTTTATTCTTCCAATCCAAGAACATGGTATATATCTCCATCTGTTTGTGTCATCTTTGATTTCTTTCATCAGTGTCTTATAGTTTTCTGCATACAGGTCTTTTGTCTCCTTAGGGAGGTTTATTCCTAGGTGTTTTATTCTTTTTGTTGCAATGGTAAATAGGATAGTTTCCTTAATTTCTCTTTAAGATTTTTCATTGTTAGTGTATAGGAATGCAAGAGATTTCTGTGCATTAATTTTGAATCTTGCTACTTTACCAAATTCATTGATTAGCTCTAGTAGTTTTCTGGTAGCATCCTAATATGAGGAAACCTCTAAAATTGGAAATAAATACTAATGCAAAGACCACGTCAGCTTCTCTCATCTGAGATGACCAGCTTCACCCTTTCCATTGGCTTTGTATATTAATCCCAAGATTATGAACATGCTTTACCTACATGTAACATAACCCTTCCCAGATAGATCGTAAGCTCTTGACTCTTCATCAGGGACTAGAGTTGTCAGTTTTACTCCCCTGGCAATGGCAATGAAATGACCCAGAGCTCCCCAGGTCTTGTGCCACAAGGCCTGGAAGGAAGCTGTATGGGTGGCAGGGCAGAATCACCTTATCATTTAGTATAACGTTTTCCACAGGTGAAGGGAGGGGATCGTTTCAAAACCCAGTATCTTCCTGCAAAAAATAAAATCCATCATCATATCAAGTGAAAGTCAAGGTATCTTCATTTGAGGTCACAGAAGTTATGGAATTTAAGACTGGTAAAGTTCAGGAGGTGAGAAATGTTTTAGCCACTGACTAGGAAATAGTGTTATGTCCTGTCTGAGACAGTTGCATTATGTTTGATAAACAAATATCTATGACACACATTGCAAAACTTAGATTAAGAAACCTCAGGGCAGAGGACAGATCATCACATGTAGAAAATACCGAGGCACTTAGCCAGTACACAAAGAGGAGTGTGGCTTCAGAACTTGAAAGCCTGTGTCCCTAGGCCTTATTTTTTTCTCCTTTTTAACTTATTCTGTAGATACATGTTTGAACTGAGGCAACAGTTTTAATTTTTATATATGCAAACATAGAAATAGTATGCATTGCCTCTGAAATTTAACATAACACATGAACTTCTCAAATAGAATTTTAGAGCTGTAATGGACTTTAAGGATAATCTAGAGTTCAATCATTCATTTATTTACAAATGAGGAAACTGGGGCTTCAAGAGGTTAAGTAATTTATCCAAGTTTACAGAACTAGTTATTTCAGAACTGGGGACCGGAACACAGATCTCCTGACTGGGCTCAAAGCTCAACCTATTTTGCTACATTGCCGACCTCATGTCAATTTGCCAGACGTTTGATAATCTAATCATAAGCAAAATTACCATAACCACATTTATTAAAGTGCCCTGTATTGCTCAGATTAAAAGAACAATCAGGAATATCATTTTAAAAAAACAGGAAAATATGGTTTGTTCCATTTATGTGGAATGTGTCTGAGAAAGCAAGTGGAAATTTTGAGGGGAAAGATGATTTCTTCTCCATTACCTAATTTGTTAAAGAAAAAAAGTAAACTCTTCCAATACATTTGTCAATTATCTGCATGTGGTCAATCTACTCTACAAAGGTCCACTCCTTTGTAGAGGAGGTTGCAACCTCCTCTTTACCCAATGGATACATGGAGTTGGTGGTCAACTTGCCCCATCTATATGCCTTCCATACTTCCTGTCTGCCACTTTTATGACATTCCTGCTATGATACAGTTAAATATAACTGTATCAGCAAATATTCAAGGCCAGTAAGACCTGATATCAGAAAGGAACTTTGCAGTGTTATGGAAAATGTGATATTCTCAGGAGTTGAGGCCAGGAAGACATTTGGGGTATCTGCCAAATATAATTTTATAACACTAGCTCTTTCATTCCTGTTTGCTTCTGATCTTTCTATCTTCTGCACAGTATAAAAGAAACTGTAAAAGTTCAGAAATATTCTAAAGTCAGAAATAATCTGAAGATGGTGGAGTAGAAGGACATGCACTCACTCCCTCTTGTGAGAGACCCAGAATCACAAATAACTGCTGAACAATCATCGACAGAAAGACACTGGAACCCACCAAAAAAGATACCCCACATCCAGAGACAAAGGAGAAGCCACAATGAGATGGTAGGAGAGGTGCAATCACAATCAAATCAAATCCCATAACCCCTGGGTGGGTGACTCACGAACTGGAGAACAATTATACCACAGAAGTCCACCTACTGGAGTGAAGGTTCTGAGTCCCACATCAGGCTTCCCCCCTGGGGATCCAGCAATGGGAGGAGGAATTCCCAAAGAATCGGACTTAGAAGGCCAGTGGGATTTGATTGCAAGACTTCAACAGGTCTGGGGGAAACAGAGACTCCACTCTTGGAAGGCCCACACAAAGTAATGTGTGCATTAGGACGCAAGGGGAAGGAGCAGTGACCCCATAGGAGACTGAACCAGACCTACCTGCTAGTGTTGGAGGGTCTCCTGCAGAGGCAGGGGATGGCTGTGGCCCACCACGGGGACAAGAACATTGGCAGCAGAAGTTCTGGGAAGTACTCCTTGGTGTTAGCCCTCCCGGAGTCCACCATTAGCCCTACCAAAAAGCCTGTAAGCTCCAGTGCTGGGTCGCCTCAGGCCAAACAAGCAAGAGGGAGGGAACTCTGCCCTACCCATCAGCAGACAAGTGGGTCAAAGTTTTACTGAGCTCTGCCCACCAGAGCAACACCCAGCTCTACCCACCACTGATCCCTCCCATCAGGAAGCTTGCACAAGCCTCTCAGATAGCCTCATCCACAAGAGGGCCAACAGCAGAAGCAAGAAGAACTACAGTCCTGCAGCCTGAGGAACAAAAACCACATTCACAGAAAGATAGACAAAATGAAAAGGCAGAGGACTATGTACCAGATGAAAGAACAAGATAAGACCCCAGGAAAACAGCTAAGTGAAGTGGAGATAAGCAAGCTTCCAGAAAAAGAATTCGGAATAATGATAGTGAAGATGATACAGGACCTCAGAAAAAGAATGGAAGCAAAGATCGAGAAGATGCAAGAAATATTTAACAAAGACCTATAAGAATTAAAGAACAAACACAGATGAACAATACAATAACTGAAATGAAAAAATACACTAGAAGGAATCAATAGCAGAATAACTGAGGCAGAAGAACAGACAAGTGACCTGGAAGACAGAACGGTGGAATTCACTGCTGTGGAACAGAATAAAGAAGAAAGAATGAAAAAAAATGAAGACAGCCTAAGGGATGTTTACAACAACATTAAACACACCAACATTCACGTTATAGAGGTCCCAGAAGGAGAAGAGACAGAGAAAGGACCAGAGAAAATATTTGAAGAGATTATAGTCAAAAATTTCACTAACATGGGAAAGGAAATAGTCACCCAAGTCCAGGAAGCACAGGGAGTCCCAGGCAGGATAAACCCAAGGAGAAACACACCGAGACATATAGTAATCAAATTGACAAAAGTTAAAGACAAAGAAAAATTATTAAAATCAACAAGGGAAAAATGACAAATAACATACAATGGAGCTCCCATAAGGTCAATAGCTGATTTCTCAGCAGAAACTCTACAAGTCAGAAGGGAGTGGCATGATATACTTAAAGTGATGAAAGGGAAGAACCTACAACCAAGATTACTCTACCCAGCAAGGATCACATTTAGATTCAACAGAGAAATCAAAAGCTTTACAGACAAGCAAAAGCTAAGAGAATTTAGCACCACCAAACCAGCTCTACAACAAATGTTAAAGGAACTTCTCTAAGTGGTAAACATAAGAGAAGAAGAGGATCTACAAAAACAAACCCCAAACAATTAAGAAAATAGTAATAGGAACATATGTATCGATAAATACCTTAAATGTGAATGGATTAAATGTTCCAACCAAAACACATAGGCTTGGGCTTCCCTGGTGGCGCAGTCGTTGAGAGTCTGCCTGCCGATGCAGGGGACATGGGTTCATGCCCCGGTCCGGGAAGATCCCACATGCCGCCAAGCGGCTGGGCCCGTGAGCCATGGCCACTGAGCGTGCGCGTCCAGAGCCTGTGCTCCGCAACGGGAGAGGCCACAACAGTGAGAGTCCTGCGTAACGCAAAAAAAAAAAAAAAAAAGACATAGACTTGCTGAATGGCTACAAAAATAAGACCCATATATATGCTGCCTACAAGAGACCCACTTCAGACCTTGGGACACATACAGACTGAAAGTGAAGGATGGAAAAAGATTCCATGCAAATGGAAATCAAAAGAAAGCTGGAGTCGTAATACTCATTTCAGATAAAATAGACTTTAAAGTAAAGAATGTTACAAGAGACAAGGAAGGACACTACATAATGATCAAGGATTCAATCCAAGAAGATATAACAATTATAAATATATATGCACCCAACATAGGAGCACCTCAATACATAAGTCAAACGCCAACAGCTATAAAAGAGGAAATTGACAGTAACACAATAATAGTGGAGAACTTTAACACCTCATTTACACCAATGGACAGATCATCCAGACAGAAAATTAATAAGGAAACACAAGCTTTAAATGACACAATAGACCAGATAGATTTAATTGATATTTATAGGACATTCCATCTGAAAACAGAAGATTACACTTTCTTCACAAGTGCGCATGAAACATCCTCCAGGATAGATCACATCTTGGGTCACAAATCAAGCCTCGGTAAATTTAAGAAAGTTGAAATGATATCAAGCAACTTTTCTGACCACAACGCTATGAGATTTGAAATAAATTACAGAGAAAAAATGTAAAAAACACAAACACATGGAGGCTAAACAGTACGCTACTAAATAACCAAGAGATCACTGAAGAAATCAAAGAGGAAACCAAAAAATACCAAGAGACAAATGACAACAAAAACACAATGATCCAAAACCTATGGGATGCAGCAAAAGCAGTTTTTTTAAAAAAAAATAAATTTATTTATTTATTTATTTTGGGCTGCGTTGGGTCTTCGTTGCTGCACATGGGCTTTCTCTAGTTGTGGGGAACGGGGGCTGCTCTTCATTGCGGTGTGCAGGCTTCTCATTGCGGTGGCTTCTCTTGTTGCGGAACATGGGCTCAGTAGTTGTGGCGCGCAGGCTCAGTAGCTCCACGGCATGTGGGATCTTCCCAGAGCAGGGCTCGAACCCGTGTCCCCTGCATTGGCAGGTGGATTCTTAACCACTGCACCACCAGGGAAGTCTGCAAAAGCAGTTTTAAGAGGGAAGTTTATAGCAATTCAATCCTACCTCAAGAAACAAGAAAAATCTCAAATAAACAATCTAGTGTTACACCTAAAGGAACTAGAGAAAGAAAAACAAACAAAACCCAAAGTTAGCAGAAGGAAAGAAATCATAAAGATCAGAGCAGAAATAAATGAAATAGAAACAAAGAAAACAATAGCAAAGAGCAATAAAACTAAAAGCTGCTTCTTTGAGAAGATAAACAAAACTGATAAACCTTTAGCCAGATGCATCAGGAAAAAGAGGGAGAGAATTCAAATCCATAAAGTTAGAAATGAAAAAGGAGAAGTCACAATGGACACCACAGAAATACAAAGCATCATAAGAGACGACTACAAGCAACTCTATGCCAATAAAGTGGACAACCTGGAAGAAATGGACAAAGTCTTAGAAAGGTATAACCTTCCAAGACTGAACCAGGAAGAAATAGAAAATATGAACAGAACAATCACAAGTAATGAGATTGAAACTGTGATTAGAAATCTTCCAACAAACAAAAGTCCAGGACCAGATGGCTTCACAGGTGAACTACATCAAACATTTAGAGAAGAGCTAACACCCATCCTTCTCAAACTCTTCCGAAAAACTGCAGAGGGAGAAACACTCCCAAACTCATTCTATGAGGCCACCATCACCCTGATAACAAAACCAAAGATACTACAAAAAAAGAAAATTACAGACCAATATCACTGATGAATATAGATGCAAAAATCCTCAACAAAATACTAGCAAACAGAATCCAACAGCACATTAAAAGGATCATACACCATAATCAAGTGGAATTTAACCCAGTGATGCAAGGATTCTTCAACATATGCAAATCAATCAATGTGATACACCATATCAACAAACTGAAGAAAAAAACCCATATGATCATCTCAATAGATGTAGAAAAAGCTTTCGACAAAATTGAACACCCATTTATGATAAAAACTCTCCAGAAAGTGGGCATAGAGGGAACCTACCTCAAAATAATAAAGGCCACATACGACAAACTCACAGCCAATATCATTCTCAATGGTGAAAAACTGAAAGCATTTCTCTAAGATCAGGAACAAGACAAGGATGTCCATTCTCACCACTATTATTCAACATAGTTTTGGAAGTCCTAGCCACAGCAATCAGGGAAGAAAAAGAAACAAAAGGAATCGAAATTGGAAAAGAAGAAGTAAAACTGTCACTGTTGGGCTTCCCTGGTGGCTCAGTGGTTGGGAGTCCGTCTGCCAATTCAGGGGACGTGGGTTCATGCCCTGGTCCGGGAGGATCCCACGTGCCGCGAAGCAGCTGGGCCCGTGAGCCATGGCCACTGGGCCTGCGCGTCCGGAGCCTGTGCTCCGCAACAGCAGAGGCCACGGCAGTGAGAGGCCTGTGTACTGCAAAACAAAACAAAAAAAAACTGTCACTGTTTGCAGAGGATATGATATTATGCATAGATAACCCTAAAGATGCCACCAGAAAACAACTAGAGTTAATCGATGAATTTGGTAAAGTAGCAGGATACAAAATTAATGCACAGAAATCTCTTGTATTCCTATACACTAACGATGAAAGATCAGAAAGAGAGATTAAGGAGACAATCCCATTCACCATTGCAACAAAAGAATAAAATACCTAGGAATAACCTACCTAAGTGGGTAAAAGACCTCTACTCAGTAATCTATAAGACACTGATGAAAGAGATCAAAGATGACACAAACAGATGGAGATATATACCATGTTTTTGGATTGGAAGAATCAATATTGTGAAAACGACTATTCTACCCAAAGCAATCTACAGATTCAATGCAATCCCTATTAAATTACCAATGGCATTTTTTACAGAACTAGGACAAAAAATCTTAAAATTTGTATGGAGACACAAAAGACCCTGAGTAGCCAAAGCAACCTGAGGAAAAAAAGAAAACAGAGCTGGAGGAATAACTCCCTGACTTCAGACTATACTACAAAGCTACAGTAATCCTCCATCACAAAAATAAGCTCAAAATGGATTAAAGACCTAAATGTAAGGCCAGAAACTATCAAACTCTTAGAGAAAAACATAGGCAGAACACTCTATGACATAAATCACAGCAAGATCCTTTTTGACCCACCTCCTAGACAAATGGAAATAAAAACAAAAATAAACAAATGGGACCTAATGAAACTTCAAAGCTTTTGCACAGCAAAGGAAACCATAAACAAGACCAAAAGACAACCCTCAGAATGGGAGAAAATATTTGCAAATGAAGCAACTGACAAAGGGTTAATCTCCAAAATTTATAAGCAGCTCATGCAGCTCAATAACAAAAAAACAAACAACCCAATCCAAAAATGGGCAGAAGACCTAAATAGACATTTCTCCAAAGAAGATATACAGACTGCCAACAAACACATGAAAGGATGCTCAACATCACTAATCATTAGAGAAATGCAAATCAAAACTACAATGAGATATCATCTCACACCAGTCAGAATGGCCACCATCAAAAAATCTAGAAACAATAAATGCTGGAGAGGGTGTGGAGAAAAGGGAACACTCTTGCACTGCTGGTGGGAATGTGAACTGGTACAGCCACTATGGAGAACAGTATGGAGGTTCCTTAAAAAACTACAAATAGAACTACCATATGACCCAGCAATCCCACTACTGGGCATATACCCTGAGAAAACCAAAATTCAAAAAGAGTCATGTACCAAAATGTTCATTGCAGCTCTATTTACAATAGCCCGGAGATGGAAACAACCTAAGTGTCCATCATCGGATGAATGGATAAAGAAGATGTGGCACATATATACAATGGACTATTACTCAGTGATAAAAAGAAATGAAATTGAGCTATTTGTAATGAGGTGGATAGACCTAGAGTCTGTCATACAGAGTGAAGTAAGTCAGAAAGAGAAAGACAAATACCATATGCTAACACATATATATGGAATTTAAGGAAAAAAATGTCATGAAGAACCTAGGGGTAAGACAGGAATAAAGACACAGACCTACTAGAGAATGGACTTGAGGATATGGGGAGGGGAAGGGTAAGCTGTGACAGGGTGAGAGAGAGGCATGGACATATATACACTACCAAATGTAAGGTAGATAGCTAGTTGGAAGCAGCGGCATAGCACAGGGAGATCAGCTCGGTGCTTTGTGACCGCCTGGAGGGGTGGGATAGGGAGGGTGGGAGGGATGGAGACACAAGAGGGAAGAGATATGGGAACATATGTATATGTATAACTGATTCACTTTGTTATAAAGCAGAAACTAACACACCATTGTAAAGCAATTATACTCCAATAAAGATGTAAAAAAAAAAAAAAGCTACAGTAATCAAGACTATATGGTACTTGCACAGAAACAGAAATATAGATCAATGGAACAGGATAGAAAGCCCAGAGATAAACCCACGCACCTATTGTCAACTAATCTATGACAAAGGAGGCAAGGATATACAGTGGAGAAAAGACAGTCTCTTCAATAAGTGGTGCTGGGAAAACTGGACAGCTACATGTAAAAGAATGAAATTAGAACACTCCCTAACACCATACACAAAAATAAACTCAAAATGGATTCAAGACCTAAATGTAAGACTGGACACTCTAAAACTCTTAGAGGAAAACATAGGAAGAACACTCTTTGACATAAATCACAGCAAGATCTTTTTTGACCCACCTCCTAGAGTAATGGAAATAAAAACAAACATAAACAAATGGGACCTAATGAAACTTAAAAGCTTTTGTACAGCGAAGGACACTATAAATAAGACAAAAAGACAACCCTCAGTGCTAGGTATCACTCAGAGATGGTCCCTTACTGTCCTAGCTCATCAATGATACTCTCTTGAGTCTGGGGCAGGAAGACCCAGTGGAATAATGTTTTAGAAACTAAAGCAGGAACTCAGGAAGCGGCTTTAATAGCACTCCTTCCAGGAACTCTGATAAAGCTGAGAGGACCCATTACTGTAGGTGCCAGGTGCTGGTACAATAATGGTATGAGTTATGGCATCAGGCAAGGCCACAGCCTAATTAGATCTTCTTTCACACACCCATTGACCGATTGAGGCAGAGATCTGCTAGTTTATTCATTCATTCATTTACCTGCTATATGTATCACACCCTAATAAGTGCTAAGAAAGAAGCAACAGAAATTAACCCATATTCAGTATACAGATGGTGCCTAATAGACATTCTTTCACTTCCAGAAGCTTAAAATATTTTACAGAGATAAGATACTGGAAAGAGCTAAGTACATGTAAAAAGTATGATATCAAGGCAGTGTTGCACGATAGAAAGAACATAGGTTTCTACGAATATCAAAATGTATTATTTAAAGTTATTTCTTTATTATTTAAAGTTATAGGAATTAAAATAGTGCGTTATTCATGTAAGACTAGACAGATCAACGGTATAGAACAGAGAACAGTACCATAAATAACCATGTAAATGTAGATGAAAACAACAAAAAGATACCACGTTCAGCAACCAGATTAAATGTTTCACAGCACCACCTGCTGGTAAGAGTGGTGGGAAAAGGGAAATCTTATATAGAAAGTAGGACAAATTACAATAGCTACTCTAGCAAAGCAATTTGGCAATATTTAGATAAACCCAAAAATACTCAAACCCTCTAAACCAACAGTTCAACTTCTAAGTAATTTTTCTACAGCAACTTTCACACAGTTTCTTACACAGAAACTCCGCCCAAAGAGACACATAAAAATATGCACAATGCATCACTGGGGAAAATGTAGTGTCAATTAATCAAAGAATGGTGCTACGAGGGCTTCCCTGCTGGCGCAGTGGTTGAGAGTCTGCCTGTCGGTGCAGGGGACGCAGGTTCGTGCCCCGGTCCGGGAGGGTGCCACGTGCCGCAGGGCGGCTGGGCCCGTGGACCATGGCCGCTGGGCCTGCGCGTCCGGAGCCTGTGCTCCGCGACGGGAGAGGCCACGGCAGTGAGAGGCCTGCGTACCACAAAAACAAACAAACAAAAAGAATGGTGCTATGAAAAAAGAGCCATAGATGTAGAATTTTAAACAAAACTTGGTTATTTACTAAGAATGGCATTGCAGGAAGGAAGGAGGGAAATGCTTAATATCCAGAGGCTAGGCAAACACCATACCTCAGTTCCTTAACACGTCAAAAATCGCAAACTTTCTTTAGTATGTGGCACTTCCTAAAAAAGCCCTTCAAGAATTTTTCTGGGTTTTCAGAAGCCTTCTGACATACAGGTAGATCTCATGACACTCAGCAGGGAGGGGAGAGCAGACCTCATTATCACATGTCAGCAGTCTTCAAAAGGTTATTAAAAAGATATGCTTGTAATACATGTTTGAAAGGGGATTAGAGTGTCTTTCCAATAAAACACAAGTACTTATCATTCTGTTAATGGGTAAGACTTATTTAATGAAGAAGATTTTTTTCCATCAGTGGACGAATAAAATATGGTATATTTATTCAATATATTTATGTGAATGAAATTGATCTATATGTACCAGCATGGGGACAGATCTAAGTAAAATAAATGGCTGCAAAAAAAAAAAAAAAAGACAACCCTCAGAATGGGAGAAAATATTTGCAAACAAATCAACAAAGGATTAATCTCCAAAATATACAAACAGCTCATGCAGTTCAATATTTAAAAAACAAACAACCCTAAACAGACGTTTCTCCAAAGAAGACATACAGATGGCCAAGAGGCACATGAAAAGCTGCTCAACATCACTAATCATTAGAGAAATGCAAATCAAAACTACAATGAGGTATCACCACACACAGGTTAGAATGGGCATCACCAGAAAATCTACAAACAACAAATGCTGGAGAGGGTGTGGAGAAAAGGGAACCCTCTTACACTGTTGATGGGAATGTAAATTGATAAAGCCACTCTGGAGAACATTATGGAGTTTCCTTAAAAAACTAAAAAGAGAATTACCATATGACCCAGCAATCCCACTACTGGGCAAATACCCAGAGAAAACCATAATTCAAAAAGACACATGCACCCTAATGTTCATTGCAGCACTATTTACAATAGCCAGGTCATGGAAGCAACCTAAATGCCCATCGACAGACGAATGGATAACGAAGATGTGGTACATATATACAATGGAAAATTACTCAACCATAAAAAGGAACGAAATTGGGTCATTTGTAGAGACGTGGATGCACCTGGAGACTGTCATACAGCATGAAGTAAGCCAGAAAGAGAAAAACAAATATCGTATATTAACTCATATATGTGGAATCTAGAAAAATGGTACAGATGAACCGGTTTGCAAGGCAGAAATAGAGACACAGATGTAGAGAACAAAAGTATGGACACCAAGGGGGGGAAAGAGGGAGGTGGGAGTGGTGGTGGTGGGATGAATTGGGAGTTTGGGATTGACATATATACACTAATATGTATAAAATAGATAACTAACAAGAACCTGCTGTATAAAAAAACTAAATAAATAAAATTAAATTTTTTTAAAAAGAAATAATCTACACTCAAAATGTACAATAAACACAGGACAAGATGCTCAGCCTCATTAGTCGTCAGGGAAATGTAAATTGAAACCACAGTGAGACACCACTTCACATTCACTGCGAAGGCTATAAAAAAAGAAAAAGGAAAATAACAAGTATTGACAAGAATGTGGAGACATTGGAGCCCTCCCACATTGTTAGTGGGAATGCAAAATGGTACAGCTGCAGAAAACAGTTCAGCAGTTCCTCAAAAATGTAAACACAGAATCACCGTATAATCCAGCAATTCCACCCCTGGCATATACCCCAAATAACTGTAAACAGGTAATCAAACAAATACATGTACAACCCAATTTCCTAGTAACTTTCTTCATGATAGCCAAAAAAAATGGAAACACCCCAAAGATCCGTCATTTATGAATGGATAAACAAAATGTGGTATAACCATAGAATCAAATAATATTTGGCCATAAGAACGAATGAAATACTGATATGTGTTAGTACATGGATGAACCTTAAAAACAGCATGCCAAGTGAAAAAGGCCTGGCACAAAAGGTCACATAATGTATAATTCCTCTTTTTTTTTTTTTTTTTTTGGCCGCGCCATGTGGCTTGCGGGACCTTAGTTCCCCGACCAGGGATCAAACCCTGGCCCACTGGCCCCTGGCTGAGTCCTAATCACTGCACCGCCAGGGAAGTCCCTATAATTCCATTTATATGAAATATCCAGAATAGATAAATCCATAGAGACAGAACGTGGAAAAGTGAATGTCAGAGGCTGAGGGTAGAGGAGACACTGCTTAATGGGGGCAGGGTTTTACTTTGAAGTTCTGGAAATGTTTTGGAACTAGGTAGAGGTGGCGGTTGTACAACATTGTGAATGGGCTAAATGTCACTGAATTGTATAGTTTAAAATAGCTAATTTTATGCTGTGTGAATTTCACCTCAATAAGTTATTTATTAAAACTCTGCATTGAAAGAACAAAGCAATAGATGATAAACTTTCTATTTTCAAAAGATCATGAACTGAAGCATGAAAGAAGACAGTAATATCTCAGTAATACCTCAATGCTGATAGTAATACTTCAGAAAATAAAACTGAGTAGACAACGTTCCCTGGGGGTAAAATCTATGTTCAGTGAGTTGTGAGGTATTTTTCTTGCTCACTTCTCTTGGCTTGTTTTTTAAGAGTGAATGTTTTCAATCTCTGCCTGGGATCCTAAGTCCTAAAACCTAACAGCTTCAGCATTGATGTTTTCACCTGTCCTCAAGGGTTTTTCCACTTCTCTTAAGTGGGAAAAAAATCTAGGAATGAAAGTTCAATTATTTTTAATTTAATTCTGAATTTGTAATTACTTGAATAAATTCTTCACTTATATGCAATACAACAAGCATAACTATTTTATGATCTAATGAAATTTATATACCATGTAGTGTGCTCCTAAATGATGAAGACTTCAAACTACAACTAGTTCTTTTTAAATATTCTGAACTTGAAATTTTACTCCCCAGTTTTCATTTTTTTTCTTAAGAGCCTACTGAAGCAAAAAAAAAAAAAAAAAAAAATTTCTTAGAAATTCGAATTTCCAGAAATTTAAAATCTTTACTCCAAACTCATTTATCCATCCATTTTGTCATTAAATAAATATTCATTTAACTCTGACTCTGTGCCAGACTGGGTGTGGGGCACACAGATACGAGCTAAACTAAAGAGACATGGTTCTTGCTCCTAGAGAGCTTGTATGTTAATGTAGAAGACAAACGAATAAGATAACTTCAGAAAGTGGTAAGTGCTATGGACAATATAAAACTATGGGATCAAGAGTTTTGTGTGGCGGTATACTTTAGATAGGGTGATTAGGGAAAGCTTTACTGAGAAGGTGATGTCTAAGTTGAGATGGGGATGATGAAAGGAAGCCAGCCATGCTTAAATCTTGGGGAAGAGTGGTCCAGGCAGAAGGATCATCAAATGCAAAGGTCGTAATGCCAGTCTGGGCTTGCACCTTTCACAGTTGGCTGGATCAAGAGAACCAAGGGCAGAAGAGCATGGAAAGAAGACAGAAAGGTGGGGAGGGGCTGGTTTTTCAGAGTTTTATAGGCTAGCGTAAGAAGTTTGATTTTACTCAGATGCACCTATGCTCTGAAAATGTCTTTCAGCACCAGAAATCATCTGGACAAAGAAGTAGTGAAAAGAGCTTGGTGAAACACACACATACGCTCACACACACACACACACACACAATTTTAAAAGGGCTCTACCAAGATAACTACACCTTTCTCTGGTTGTGAGAAATTAATTTGATCAAGTTGAAAGATTGTTTTCTTCCCCTCTAGTCCAGGGTTTCTCAACCTTGGCACTATTGGCATTTGGGGCTGGATAATTCTTTATCTGGGGAGCTGTCCTGTGCATTATACCATGTTTAACAGCATCCCTGGTCTCACTAGATGCCAGCACCACCCCTCCTCTGAGGTTGTGACTTCCCCCAAAACATCTGCAGATGTTTCCAAATGTTTTTGGGGATGCAGAATTGACCTTGGTTGAGTACCACCATTCTAGTACAAGGCAAGGAAGTGGAAAGGAGCCTGTACAGAGGTAGACTTTGAAGGAAATGGCATTTTCTTTTTCATTTCACCTTCCCACCTCAAGGGTCATTCCAAAGCCTCTCTTGATTCCCAGAACTCATACACTGGTGCTAAGTAAATATTCAGTAAATTCACTCAGTGCACACTACCGCTCTGTACTATTCAAAATTTTTCAATAGCAGGGTGATAAGTGGAGGATACCACTGGATTTGAAGAGTCTGGGTAGCTGCCTCAACTTTCCAGCTCATTTTGTACATAGTCTTAGAGAGACTATATCTCCTACTTTATGTCTATATAACACCAAAAGAATTATTCATTTTATGTATTCCAGCAAAGTTCTCTGAAAACACAACTTTTATTCACTGACTTCAATTATGAAATTAGACCTGTATTTCCATATGCAATATCTAACATAGTAGAACATCCAAGACTCTAAAGCAGGGTTTCTCAACCTTGGTGTTATTGACATTTGGGGTGAAACAACTCTTTGTTGTGGAGATCTGTCCTGTGCATTATAGGACCAGCAACTACTGTCTCTGCCCACTAGATGCCATAAGCACCTTACCCAGACTGTTATAAAAATCTAAATGTCTGTAATAAATATTCAGGATTCCATACAAATGTAAGTGAACAATGAATAAATAAATATGGGAGAAGAGACAAATCTCCTGTACAGAATTCCAAATAATTTACGTAGATACTCCCCCTTTGACAAGATGGAGCATACCTTACCCTGCAAGGGAGGGCTACACAAGCATGTGACTTGCATCCAAAGAATAGAGTATGGGATGGGCAGGGTGGGAAGTGGATGGGAATAACTTAACAGTGGAGAAACCTCACAAATACTATCTTCAACAGGTGGTCAAGATTAACACCATTAGTGATGTCATGTTGATAGCCTTGCATATGATGTGATGAGAATGGTACTTCACCTCTATTGTCCTTCCCCTTAAAAGCCCACAACCCCAATCTAATCATGAGAATAACATCAGACAAATAGCAATTGAGGAACACTCTACAAAATACCTGACCTGTACTCCTCAAAACTGTCAAGATCATCAAAAGCGAAGAAAATCTGAGAAACTGTCACTTAGAGAAAGCTAAGGAGATATGACAATTAATACAATGTAGTTTTCTGGATAGGATCCTGAAACAGAAAAAATATACTAGGTAACACCTAAGGAAATCTGAATAAGTCATGAAATTTAGTTAATAATAATGTTGCCCATATTGTTTCTTTGGTCATAACAATATATCCTACTAGTGTGAGATGTTAACAACAGGAGAAACTACCTAGAGGCATTCAGAAAGTCTCTGTACTGTGTTAGCAACTCTTTTGTAACGCTAAAGCTATACTAAAGTTTAAAAGGTTTCGTTTTAAATGTCTACAGACATTGCCAAACATCACCTAGGGGGCAAAACGTCCCCTGATTGAGAAACAGAGCTCTAGGTCAATCTAACCATTTGCTTTTTCGTTATAGCACTTCCCATCCCTTGTAATATTTTACCAAGTCGAGATTCTTCTCTATGTTGTCAACAACTCTTGATGTTCAAGAATTTTTCTTATAACTTTAAAATCTCCTGAGTCATCACCCATAGCTTCCAGAACTTTCCTCTTCTCCACTTTTGTCTGGAAATTCACAACGTACCTGTTGAAGTGGGGTTTACTGTCATTTCCCTCATGGGTAACAATATCTAACAAATCAATCTGTAAACTCTTCCATTTCAAGACATGAGGTAATTGTTCAACTATTTCTTTTTTATGGTTTGAAAATCTTCATAGTGAGATAACTAATTTAAAAGGGCTACTTGTGGAGTTTGGGTCTTTTGAACATGAGCCACCGGTTCTCCCTGCTTGGCCCTGCAATAAACCTTTCTCTGCTCAAGAAAAAGGATGGGGGGAGTACTTGCATGTTTTCACTGTTGCAGTAACCGTAGTTTAAGAGTGATATTATCTTCATAATAAGGCTGGTTTTCCTGAAAAGATATCCCACTGAATTATGGAACAGAAGCCTTCTGCTTTAGATATAAAGTAGAATTAATTCAAGGCAAAGAGGTCTACCAAACTCAACATCACCCATCACTTTCCATAGCGTTTCATGATGAAAACCCATCTTAACTCATGGTTGTTCAGCCACGAATACTACTTAATCTCTGTACTCTTCTGGATCTAAAGAGGAATGAACAAAAGAGTTTGACTCAATATTGAAACTAAACCTGAAAAAATGAAAGAGAGCAGTAAGAAAGAATGACAAAGACAGTCAAAACCTCTTTCAAGATTGAATTCTCTTTCTGAAGTGGTGGTTCCTTTTATACCACTGTTTCCTTCCTCTGATATGCTCTTCCTATTTCCACCCAGGCCCTAATAGAAACATAGCCTATGTTCTTAATATATGTGTAAGAGACTATCTTGACTAGGCTGAAGCTAGTGCTAGAACTTTGTCTGAAAAAAATCAGCTGACACTTTCCCCTATTCCTTCCTTCACCTATTAGCCTAATTTTGCATACATGGAGACTTTGTGGTTTGGCCTGAAGAAGGAGTGATAAGTTGGGTTTTTGTTTGTTGGGGTTTTTTTTTTTTTTGGTTTTTTTTGCTGGGACACACAAAAGAAGAAAGAGCACCAACACTCTACCTGCAGCTGATGACATTTGGATAGTAGTGTTCATGTGATCTCATTTCACCCTCTGGAAAAGTCTGACATATTTGTGTTAAATAATTCTTGTCTTCAAGGCCACACCTCTAATAAAAACTGGGGCTTATTAAGCCTACCTCCACCATAGAAGACTGCTACTCCTCCAGGCCTAAGCCATCACTCCCCTCCCAGAGCTAAAGGAATTCTACTGCAGTTTCCACTGAGAGTCCTTCAAGCCATCTTATCTAATGTCATTAACTGGCTACAGTTCTCATCCTCTGTAAATTCCCAAGAGTTAGTCTTCCTCAGATAGTCTCTTAAGTCAACAAGGATCCTTCTTCTCCTTCAGAGGAATCATCTAGCTTTAGCCCCCGTGGTAAGCTCTAAATATCCTTTTATAAACACTTCACACAGGGATCCACTTGCTTCTTTCAGTGACCAATGTTTCTTTTTATGAAAGTAGATAGCTTCAAACCATTACATGGCTGAAAATCCAGACTTTTACAACTCTTGGATAAATATAACACTATTTTGTTCCTTGTCTCATTTTCTTTGAACAGTTTACTTCATGTGGAATAACAGGCATTCATGCTCTTTGCATTGTGACAGATACAAAAAAAAATTCAATCAACACTAAGAATTCAAGAACATATTATCAACTGACAAAAGATTTAGCACAGATTTCTTGAACCCTAGTCACTTGTCTTATTGCTAAGAATGAGATAATGTCCATAAGATCCCATAATAATATGGTCAGTTATATTGTAGGTATTGGTATCCTGACCATTCCCCTCAGTCACTAAGGATGTAAAAAAAGATTGTGTAGTAGGTCCATTTTTATCTTTGGTAGCCAAGACTAATTACCCAGCAAGGAATTTAGAAACTCGTCTTTGGGGTAAGCTTCCAATCTTCTCAATAAGCATGTAATTCATACAAGATCCAAGTGCTCCTGTAGTCTGAGTGTGTGCCGTGGAAAATATTCACAAGATGACGTGCAAATAATCAAGGAAATAAATGCAAATACTACTGAGGTCATTTACTGGCTATATCAATGGAAACATTGCATAACATCCTAAGATAATCATGGAGATAGACAACTAAAAATTAGTGACAAATCTTGCTATCTGGACAAAGCAGAAAATCAAAATTATAAAATCGATGTCTCAGGTGATTAAGGAAGCAAGAACAGTGTTAAAGCAATATCAATCTTTAGATCAGTCCAAAGATCTTCAGAGTTCGGTCTAGGGTTTCTTTAATAACTATATCATCATTGTCTTTAAAATCAAATGAAAAACGAGGATCACCCAAAAAGAGGTCTTAGAATGAAGGTAAGTGGAATTATACCAGGTCTGTTGCACATTCTAACAGTTTCCACATAGCAGGTACAAGTTGGGTAACTATAGACAGGTAGTCCCTCTGCCCAGGAAAATGCCATAAAGTCGAAGTAAAGCAGAACTCTGAGGATTTTCCCATTACTGTAGAATTTCAGACATCCTCAGCAGATAATAATCAAGCAAGTCATCAACAAGCAGAAACTATGATAACGTGCCTTCCACTGTACTAGGTGCCATGGGAGATATGAAAGAGACATAAGATATAATCTCTTATTGTGGAGACAAGACTTGAATACATAAACCAGAGGAAGCTATAAAACAAAACAAATGGGCTAAATGCCCTGGTACTGACTAGAAGTGTCAGAACAAGTGCAAAAAGGCCAAGGCAGTGGAAAGTTTTACCGAGAAGTCTGGACTTGAGCCAGATGGATCCTGAAGGAGGGCAAGAGAGGATAACAGAGAAGAAGAAACAATATGAGTGATGGCGGAAGCTGGGAATGAACATGGCATGTCGAGGAGAGTCTGAAGACTGGCCTGATTGGAGCAGAAGATTCATGTTGGGAGAGACAGACTGCAAATGGGAATAGACTTTTAGAGCTGTGAACTGTGAAAGGCCACAGAAACGGCACCTAGATCTCCTTACACACATGAGTGTAGAGAAAACTGCCTCACTTTTGAGACTCTTCAATCACTCTTCCACACATGGAAGACTCCACCAACAGTGACATCTTTTAATAGTACAAGAGGTGGTGATGATGATGCAGAGATGGAGGCAAGTTATCGTAAATAAGAATGGCTTAGGGTGTAGTCCCTGTCTTCTGAGAGTTAACCATTATTGCTCCACCCTTTGAGGTTGAAGTCCTTTTCTTACAAAAAAAAACTTAACCCTCGCCTGGGGAGAATAATAGCTATTTGATCAGTTGTACAGTTAATATACAATGAAGTGCCTGTCATTCTAGGCTGCCAATATTTCAGTAAGCAATTCACTCTTTAACACAGATCAGATTACCTTGTTGTTTCTAACGTTTGTATCTAAGCATTGCAGAGATAACATCTACATTGAAAGGTGGCATTAAAAACATAACAGGGACTTCCGGTTTCCTGTCCAGCATGTAATGAGCTTGGAAGTCGGCACTCCATCCTGACAAAAAGTAAAAAGCTGAACAAACTGAAAAATCAACAGCTCTTCTTAGATCCACAGAAGAAGTGAGGTCACAGGGTAAAATGGTCCCTTAAAATTGGAGAGACAGACAGGCAGAGACAGAGAATCACAGCTTATCTAAGCAGAAACCTCCAGAGGAACCAGTCTGGGGTAGGAAAACCTGAATTGCAATGGATGAATTACTGGAGGCTTAGTGTGGACAAGTCTATGAGTTAAAAACTCAAGGGGAGAACCCACACTTGTGTGAGTTTTATCTCCTGGAGCTCTACCAGGTTCTTTTTTTTTTTTTTTTTTTTTTTTACTATTTTTAAATTATTTTTTAACGTTTTTATTAGAGTATAATTGCTTTACAATGTTGTGTTAGTTTCTGCTGTATAACAAAGTGAATCAGCTGTATGTATACATATATCCCCATATATCCTCCGTCTTGCATCTCCCTCCCACCCTCGCTAACCCACCCCTCTAGGTGGTCACAAAGCACGGAGCTGATCTCCCTGTGCTATGCCGCTGCTTCCCACTAGCTATCTATTTTACATTTGTCTACCAGGTTCTTATAGTGAGGAAAAAAGGGAAATTCCCTCAGGCTTCTGGCAGGAGGAAGGGAAAAGTATCCATTTTCAAATAGGCCGGAGCATTCTGTTTTTCTCCACAAGACTTAACCCTCAAGAGAATCTATCTTACCAGAGCCTAACCTATTAGGGTTGTAGTGGAGCCTGACTTACTTGGAGGGAATGAAATATTCAATTTTAGCTTACTCTAGCCTTCCACATGAGGAAAGAAAAATACCCACTCCAATTCCCTCCAGCCATCCTGTCCTACCTAAGGTGAGAAGGGAGGACTGAGAAACACTGATGACTTTTATAGCCCAGGGGTACAGGCTCATTAAAAGACTGAGACCTAATCATAGGACTATAGAAAACTTTCTCTCCCGGCTACACATTACCAGCGTATCACTAAAGGCCTGTATATGGAAGATCTTTACTTTCAGTACAACATGTCTTGCTTTCAACCAAAAATTATAAGGTATACTAAATGACAAAAAAAAAAAAATACAGCTTGAAGAGACAAAGCAAGCATCAGAACCAGACTCAGTACGGCAAGAATATTGGAATTATGACCATGAATTTAAAACAACTATGATTAATATGCTAAGGGCTCTAAAGAAAAAGTAAAAATATGCAATATAAGCAGAGAGACGGAAATTCTAAAAAAAAGAATACAAAAGAAACACTAGACATCAAACATACTGTTAAAGAAATGAAGAATGCCTTTGATGGCCTCATTAGTAGACTGGACACAGGTGAGGAAAGAATCTCTGAGCTTGAGGATATATCAGTAGAAACCTCCAAAGCTAAAAAGCAAAATAAACCCAAAGCAAGCACAGGGAAGAAAACAATAAAAATTAGAGAGGAAATCAATGAAATTGAAAACAGGAAATCAATGGAGAAAATCAACAAAACCAAAATTTGGTTCTTTGAAAAGATCAATAAAATCAATAAGCCTCTTGCTAGGCTAATTAAGAAAAAAGAGAGATGACACAAATTGCTAATATTAGAAATGAAATAGGTAACATCATTAAAGATCCTATAGACATTAAAAGGATAATAAAGGAATACTATGAACAATGCCACGCCCACATATTTCTTAACCTGGATGAAATGGACCAATTCCTCAAAAGACACAATCTGCCAAAACTCACACAAAAAGAAATAGACAATCTGAATAGGCCCATATCTATTAAAGAAATTGAACCAATAATTAATAACCTTCTAAAACAGAAAGCACTAAGGCCAGATAGGTTCACTGGTGGGTTATATCTAACATTTAAGGAAGAAATTATGCCAATTCTCTGCAATCTCTTTCAGAAGATAGAAAGAGAGGGAATATTTCCTAACACATTCTATGAAGCCAGCATTACCCTAATACCAAAACCAGACAAAGACATGACAAGAAAAGGAAACTACAGATCAATATCTCTCAGGAATATATAAGCAAAAATCATCCACAAAATATTAGCAAATCAAATCCAACAATGTATAAAAGGAATTCTATACCATGACCAAGTGGGATTGGTGAAAGAACAGACAAATAAATCAAAGGAACAGAGTAGAGAGCCTGGAAATAGACCCACAAAAATACATATAGTCGACTGATCTTTGACAAAGGAGCAAAGGCAATACAATGGAGCAAAGATAATCCTGTCAACAACGGGTGCTTGAACAATTGGACATCCATATGCAAAATAAAAAATCTAGTTACACTTTCCACGAAAATTAACTGAAAATGATCATAGACCTAAATGTAAAATGCAAAACTATAAAACTCCTAGAAGATAACGTAGGAGAAAACACCTAGATGACCTTGGGTATGGCAAGGATTTTCTTAGGTACAACACCAAAGCCAGAATCAGGAAAGAAATAATTAATAAGCTAGACTCCATTAAAATTAAAAGCTTCAGTTCTGTGAAACACAACACCAAGAGAATGTGAAGACAAACCACAGATTGGGAAAAAAGTATTTGCAAGAAACATATCTGATAAAGAACTGTTGCTCAAAATATACAAAGAAGTCCTACAATTCAACAATATGAAAATGAACAACTCAATTTTAAAAATGGACAAAAGACCTGAACAGATACCTCACTAAAGAAGATATACAGATGGCAAATAAGCATAAGAAAAGATTCTCCACATCATATATCATTAAGGAAATGCAAATTAAACAACAATAAGATACCACCACACACCTATTAGAATAGCCGAAATTCAGAACACTGACGACAACAAATGCTGGTGAGGATGTAGATTCTGGTGGGAATGCAAAATGATACAGCCATTTTGGAAGCTAGTTCGGCAGGTTCTTACAAAATTAAACATGAATGTTTATAGCAGCTTTATTCATAATTCCCCAAACCTGGAAGCAACCAAGATGTCCTTCAGTAGGTGAATGGATGCATAAACCGTGGTACATCCAGACAATCGAATATTACTCAGCGCTAGAAAGCAATCCAGGCATGAAAAGATATGGAAGAACTTTAAATGCATATTACTAAGTGAAAGAAGCTAATCTGAAAATGCTACATCCTCTGTGATTCTAACTATATGACACTCTGGAAAAGGTGAAACTATGGTTGCCATAAAAAGGTCACTATAAAAAGAGGGGAGCCAGAGTGAATGTGGGAATAAGGGGGGAGAGAGGGATGAATAGGCAGAACACAGGAATTTTAGGGCCGTGAAAATATTCTGTGTGATACTGTAATGGTGGATACATGTCATTATATGTTTGTCAAAACCCATAGAACATACAACACCAAGAGTGAACCCTAAGGTAATCTCTGGACTTTGGGTGATTATAACGTGTCCGTGTAGGTTCATCGATTGTAACAAATGTACCACTCTGGTTCGGGGGAGGCCGTGCGTGCCTGGGCACAGAGAATATATAGGAACTCTCTGTACTTTCAGCTCACTGTTGCTATGAACCTAAAGTTGCTCTAAAAAATAAAGGAACTCTCTGTACTTTCAGCTCACTGTTGCTATGAACCTAAAATTGCTCTAAAAAATAAAGTCTATTTAAAAGGGGAAAAAACACAATGGACAAAATGTTAAAAATTAAATTATTCTAATGGCACTAATAAGGTGGCATTCTTTTCAATGGTTTACATCAGAAATTCCAGTTGCAAAACTCTATGCCTTTTATTTCACTGGTATTTAAATTTATGGGAGCCCTAACTAGGCCTATTTTTTGCCATCCTTGAATCTACTGTTACAAAACATGGGTAACTATTTAAACTTGGGCATGGCCATGGAATCCAGTCAGTAGCTTTAAGGAATGTAAAAAACTGAAAAGGCCCAGTGTTTGTTCTCCAGGGGAAAAAGTACTGACCCAATGTACTTAAACATACTTAGTCATTCATTCAACAAATAATTATTAAGTGCCTACCATGTGCCAGGCGTATAGTGTGTGCTAGGCGCTAGGAATACTGTGCTAAGTTCTTGCTCTCAAAGAGCTAACACTCTAGTGGGGAGACAGACAATAATCACACTAACAGATGTCAAAAGGGAACTATAATAAGTGCTACAAAGGCTAGTACACAGTGCCCAGACACTTGATAACAGCTGGAGTTGACCTGCTTGGGGACTCAAAATGAGATCTAAAGGATGAATAAGAGGTGAGAAAGGAAGGAACAACAAAGAAATCAAACAAAGAAATCCGGATATGCAAAGGCCACATAGCAGGAGGGAGCATGGTGGCGTGAAGAACTTAAAGACAAATGTGGCAGTAGGTGAGGAAAGTGTAGGGGTCTGTGATAAGGCTGGAGAAATAAGTACGTGCCAGGTCACGCAGGGCCTTGTAGGCTACATTAAGGGGTTTTCTTTGTGTTTATTTTAAGAGTGATGGGAAGCCATAAAGCTTTTAAGCATGAAGACAATATGGCATCCCTTATGCTAAGACCATTCTGGCTGCAATCAGGAGAACAGATTAGAGGGAGCCAGAGTGAATGTGGGTAGATGAAGAGCTATTGCAGTAGTCTAGGAAAGAGGTGGTAGGATGGTGGTAATGGAGATCTAAAGAAGTGGATGGATTCTGGAGATTTTAGGAAGTAAAATAAGCAAAATTTGACGCCAGAAAAGCAGGTTTCAAAGTGAGGGAGGAACAAAGAGGTATCAAAATATCCCCAAGTACCACTGGATAGAATGATAGGGCAACCCACTGAGAGAGGGAAGGCTAGAAGAGGACCAGGTTGGGGAGCAAGTTGAGTTTGAGGGGGCGTTGGGACATCCTAGAGGACCGGTCCAGTTAGGCATTTGGATATACCAGTCTGAGGTCAGATGAGAGGTCTGAGCTGGAAATATAAACTGGGGAACTCATGGGTGTGCATGTAGCAATTAAGCTGTGGATGTGGGTGAGTTTGCCCAGGGTGAGAGCGTAGAGATGGGAGACGACTGAGGACTGGGCCTCAGGAAAAGTCAACATCTGTAATGAAAAAGTAGCTGTGACAATATGTGGATTCTCTCTCCACTTCCGGAATTCAAAAATCCTGAATTCTTTCTTTCGCTTTGTCACTCAATCACTTGACAACGTCCAAAAAATAACTCTCCCCTCTTTAAATCAACATTCCATTTCTTGAAGGGGATTGTGCTGTTTTTATGAGGGGGTACTTTTACTTTTTACCATATACCATTAGGAAGATGTTAGTAGATATACTGTTAATACTTCTCAGTAAAACTAGAAAAAATATATATATATATACTGTAAATACTGTTAAGTTGAGAATATGATGGCAGAAGTTTAACTTGTTAAAGTAATGAGCCTTATTCATAGATGTGTGGGACTCAGAGAGAGCTGCTGTACTCTTCCAGAGTGGTTTCTGGAAGAGTGGGAAAAGGGTAGCCCCTGTACTATTGTGATCTTCAATATGGTTGGGTCCTATGTACCCAACCTTTCTCTGAGTGTAGAGCTATGCTTTCAAAGTCTATAGGCTTCTGGTCAAAGATTGCTCTGGGAGAAAGAGAGACAGAGACAGAGACAGAGAGACAGAGAGGCAGAGAGAAATCCCTTGCCTTCTTACTCAAGTCTATAGTGCATTTTTTTCTGCCCTTGGGAGGTAGAAGGGAGGAACAAACTAATAATTTGGTTGATTCAACATGCTGACCTCTGAGTCAAAAAGTTACTCAATAATCCTTTTAGCAGGCGATGCTAAAAGGATTACTGGGGGGAGCGGTATTCCGAGTCAGGAGTCTCTTGCTCTAATACTGACTCATACACTGGGTTATCTTGGGGTAAACCATATCAACTCCCTCCGTTTCCATATCAGCAATACCACCTGTCCCCCCATCTCTTGGAGTTGTTATGAGAGTCTGATGAGATCACAGATTTGAGAGCATTTTGAAAATGTCAGGCATTATCATGCCAAAAATTAAGCCATCCACTGGGAACTAATCTGTTTTGAATAAGACACAACTTTGTTACACCATACAAGTATCAATTCCTGTTCTAAATGTTTTATTTCCAAACCATGTTTCCTTTGAAACTAAAGTTTTCTGAGCTATTGAGATATAAGCTGGCTGCTTTTACCTCTGCAACTAAATATAAAAATATCTAAATGAAACATTATTATATTAATCAATGGTCCAGTTTACAAATGGAAACTCTAAAAGAAAAAATGTAAAACCAAGATTAGTTTTTATCATAACATGATCTGAGCCCACTAGACCTTACACTATCTAGTTCCCAACTATCTCCTTGACCTCCCCATGTACTGCCCCCCTCTTCCCTCACTCTGCTTTTGCCCTTTAGCAAAGACCTCCTTGCTTTTCCTTGAACAACCCAAGCACTGTCTTTCCCCACGGACTTTGCTTTGCTGCTAGTCATGCAATTCCCTCTGACATCCCTCATTTCATTCAGGTCTCAGTGGATCCCTAACTACCCTAACTGCCCTCCCTAAAGTAGTACATATCCCTAACACTGATCATCCGTGTCTCTCTCTCTCACTCCCTCCTCTTAACTTGCTTTATTATTCTTCGTAGGACTTATAACCACCTGACATCTTGTATTTGTTCTTCTGTTTTCCTCCCAACAAATATGTAAGTTCCATGAGAGCAAGGGATTCTTGTCTGGTTTGTTCCACGGTTGTATCCTTAGTACTTAGAGCATATGGGTACACAATAAAGAGCTGTTGAATGGAAGAATGAAAGAACATATTCCTACCACTCCTCTGGCTGGCAAAGTCCTTCCTAACACAGCACCTCAAAACCATGAACTTAAGAAATCAGAATGGGATGCAAAGTAGCAGGATGCTTCTGCTGGGCACGATCATGTGGTTGGTTTTGCAAAAATGCGGGGAGGAGCGTCAAGATTACACATGGTATTTTGACCTAACCGAAGCCCTTAATGCCATCGACAGAACTGGGCTTTGGCAACTTTTGAATAAATCTGGCTGCCTCGAGAAGTCTAGCAGGTTCACAAGTTCCCTCTCACTAAAACAATATGGGCCTGTTAGTGGGAATTGGACATTTCATCCAGGTGTCCTTTAAGCTTGTTATCTTAGCAAATTAAGTGGGTTGGGGTCAGCTACAAGCTATACTTAGCATTAATTGTCAGGATAGATTCACCAATAACCAAGTCCTGGAATACAACTAGGCTAATGGCATTGAAACAATTTGAATTCATTGCAACACAAACCAGAGAATAGAGGACCAAAACTTACTGCTGCCAATGCTGACTCCAAATGGTGCAGTTATCAACACAGAAGGTCAAGGCAAAACTTTGTGCACAAACTGAGGCACAATATGTCCTATCTGTTGCGGGGTGGGGTGGGAATCTTAATTTTGTTGCAATTTGGGCATCTGCTCTTTAAATGATCTTGTGTCTGAGATCTTATGACCATTTTATGAGAGGAGGGGATAGTCAGAGTACATCACTGAACTAACCAGAGCCCATAAGAACAATGAACAAGAAAAGAAAGAAAAGGAAAAAAAGAAAGAAAAAAAAGAGCTAAGCATTGACTGTGGAGACAAAACTGTTTTGATGAAGTCCATTTAATCATATCAGAAAATTTGAACGAGTTAGATTTTGTACTCATAATTCATTTAGTGAAATGTGTTCTCATTATTTTTAATATTTATAGAGTATGGCTTATTGATTCTGTACTATAGTTAATTAATTACAGTTTGCTTCCATCTTCCATTTTGTTTACAAGGAAGAACTAATCAAAGTATTGAGATATTTCTACTTCCACTCACATGCTCAGAGGTAGCCAGATCTCTAAGCAGTGAATCCAATACTTGGAACTATATCCTCATCCACTGGCAATGACCTAGGATGAGGTGAATCTCCTAGTGGAGAATTCTTTGTTTTCATCCTCTTCCTCTTCAATGCCATCTCACTTCCAACTACAATAAAGACATTTATTGATTGACTTTAATGTGTCTGGCAGTCTGCCAAGTACTGGGATTTTTTTTTTTTTTTTTTTTTTAAAAACCTTTCCACATCTTACCTTCAAACCTCAAAACTCTGAGTGGTCCCACTTGGAAACAACAGCACATGAACTGTCTTCATATTTAGAAATCAAAAACGGGGTGGCTTTTTTGGAGTGAAGGAATCAAATGGGAAGGATGGTAGAGTGGTTAAAAGCACAGATCCTGTGTGGAGTCAGAATCTTCCAAATCAAATTCTTGCTCAGGTACTTCCACAAGCTGTGTGATATTGACATGCAGTGTAACCTCTCTGGGCCTTACTTGCCTCATCTATAAGACAGGAATAATAATAATAATCTATGCACCAAAGAGTTGTTGTGAGGAATATATGAGAAAATTCCATGTAAGGTGTTAAGAGCCTGGTTCACTGAAAGTGCTCAATAAATATTAACTATCATCATGCAAGATACTCAGAATTTGCGGGCTCAGTAGGGCCGACTTTGGCTACAAATCAAAGAACACCTTCTTTTGTGAAGATTGTGTGGAAAGACTACTAGTTGCCTAATATCCTTTTGTGTTAAGCCCTCACACACAGTGGTCATTGTAAGTGTGTAACTAGGAAGTCCAGCAACACATGGGAAGTTAAACACAGATACTTGGTTTTCAAAAAGCCCGTACATTTCTGTAAAAAGGAGTTAGCAAACTTTCTCTGTAAAGGGCCAGATGGGAGTTATTTTAGGCTTCACAAGACAGTTTCTATTGCAAATACTTGACTCTGCTGCTGTGGGGCAGAAACAGTCATAGGCAATATGTAAATGAATGAGCATAGCTGTGTTCCAATAAAACTTTATTTACAAAAACAGGCCATGGGCCAGATTTGGCCCATGGGTCATAGTTGGCCCACTCCTGCTCTAAATAATTATCCTAGCCTATCAGGATTCTAATGGTCATTTCAGCTGAGTAACCACAGAAAGCAAATAAATTGCAGAGGGGAATAAAGAGAGTGAAAAGAATTGAAGAAACCAGAGGATAAGCAGTGGCTCCTCCAATGTCCCTCCCCCATCCTAAATGGTATTAGATGTCTTCCATGACAAGGGAACAGCATATTCCATTCATTCTCTCCTTCATTTCACAAGTAATGGTGAAACACTCACCAGGCCCCAGGCACTGTGCTGTGACCTCTAATGCTGAGTGAAAACAGACCAAGTCCCAGCCTTCATGTGACTTATAATCTCATCAGGTAGGAATAGGGACCAACATCAGTCAAATAACCACACAAATAAATGGAACCCCACAACTGTGCTGGGTCCTGCCCAAGCTTATAAGAGGAGGTTTGCTGTAGTCATGCAGCTCAAGGTGGGCTTTCCCGAGGAACATAAATCTAAAACTGGAGCTGGTACCTGACAAATGAGTAGTAATTAGGGAATAGAGTGGAAGATCATTCCAAGCAAAGGGAACAGCGTGGGCTCTTTGATGGTAGACAGTATGGTGTGGTCAAGGGATGAAAATAAGGTCACTGTGACTTGAGTCCAGAAAGCCAGGTGGAACGTGGTGGGAGAAGGGGTTGGGAAGGGAGGTAGAGGTCAGACCATGCAGGAACACCTAGAAGCAATCATTTATTTATTTATTCAGTAAATATTTACTGAACAATATGTTAGGCTCTGGATACTGTGGTGAAAAAAGGCAGACAATTAAACAAGCACACAAATAAATCTATAATAACAAAGTTCCACCTCTAGAATTTCAATGCCCCAAAACTCTGTCCAGTGGCCTGATATATTTGTTTTTTAATTACCTGGCCTGTTCCCAAGATGCAGTCCCAATTTAACCAAGTGCCCTGGTTAGAGCTATACATTGATATATGACTCACTCTATCCATTTCTTTTTGGAATCATGAATGGATTTGATATATCATCCCCAGGGCTCAGCCTGTGAAACACCGTGTATCTCTTTTCTGGGTGTGAGCTTCCAGACAGATGTGGCTCCCTTGTGCTGTCCAGATTGACAAGTCTACGCAACTTGCCATTGACGATGCTATCATGGGCAAGACTGACAATCAATTAATCTGAGTATTTGACATATAAATTCAATTGTTTAAATCTGAGCTCTTTTTTTTTTTTAAATTTGCCACCTGCCTCTCTTACATATTTATTCCTGTGGCAAACTCTGTCAATATATTCTAGCTTACACTTTTAAATGCTTAGAAGAAACAGGGATCTATCCTTGGGAACTGCAAGCTTAACAAATGCTTTCTGTTGTTGATGACCGTAAAACCTAACAAGACTTTTAAACAGTTTCAAAGTGACTTCATTACAATGATACTGTTTCACTCAACTCCTTGGCCTATTTTTCTATCAAAGAAAGAAATTAAAATGTCATGGAATGACTCCCTTTATATAAAGCTGGGCTGATTGCTATTTAGTACTTGACCCTGGAACAGTTGTGATTCTCAAAGTATCGTTCACAGATGCTTGGGGGTTCCCATGGCCCTTTGGGGGCACTGGAGAGGTCAAAATAGGATTTCCTTTTTTCTGGAGTGTTGGCATTTGTGCTGATGGTGAAAAAGCAGTGGTGGGTAAAACTGCTTGTGCCTTAGTGTGAATCAAGACAGAGGCATGAAGCTATACTACTAGTCGTTGTATTCTTTACCACCATCCACTTACTGAAAAAGAAATGCCAGTTTGCTTAGGAATACCCTTGATGAAGCAGTAGAAATTAAAATTATTTTTCATTAAAATGTTATTTTTGTTAACATGTGATTCATTTTTATTTTTAAGCTAATAAATATTTTTAATTGTCTTAGTTTTAATTTCTAATTTGATCAACATGGATAGCTATAGCTCACATAAACAAAAGATCTTTAGGGTCCTCAATAATTTCTAAGAGTGTAAGAGGTTCTTCAAAACAAAATATTTGAAAACTGCTGCTCTCTTAACTTACCAAGCATGACTCTTAACTAGACAAATATTCAATTATGGGTTGTACGCAGACTTTTCATATCTCCAGGTCTACCTCTTCTTCATGACTTCTCAAAAATAATGACTAAGGGCTCTAAATTAGCCTTCTAAAATTCCTTAAACATTCTCCTGTGTGTTCACCCAATTTGTTTTTCTTCACTCTCTCCTAGCATGGTGATTTGGAAAGAGTGACCTGCATTTTCCAGAATATTGGTGTAGTGGGCAGTGGTAGTTGTGGTACTTGTCTACCCCACACACTTGCCCATTGTTCTTTGCCTAGTAACATTATCTTCCCTTTAGTGAACCCTCTCCCCATTCCTTGTCTTCCTGGTGAAGCTGTCAATCAAGTGCTCCCCCTTCACCCTCAACTCTGCACTACAAGAATGGGCACATGGTCCAGGCCTGGACCAACCATAGCACAGCATCTCCTGGGAAACGGTGATTGGCCAAAGGGATAGGGCACGTGACCTAGGCTAAGCAAATTGGAATCCTTACCCAAAATTGTCTGAAGTAAAGGTAGTCCTCACTTTGATCATGACTTTTTAAGGGCATATGATTGGGGCTACTACCCACAATCTTTCCCACCATATAAAGAGAACCTGCATATAGAAGGAATCCAAGCAGAGACAAGAAGAAATAAAGATGATTAGAGAGACATTTCTGGTAATTTTGATTCCTTATTTCAATCTCTGAGGCCCTGGTTCCTGGCAACATTTTCTCCCTTCAATTCTGCCAGGTATCACAGAGTTATGAGAACAAATAAATCCACTTTTGTGCTCAAGTTACCTTTCCAGTTGAAAGAGTTTGGAATAGTACATTTGAGGAAGTTACTTAACCTTCTGACTTCAGTTTCTTTATGGAAATACCCACACTCTCACCTCACAGCTTGGGAGGATTTAATAAGACAATATTAAACACATTGAAAATGCTAAAGCATTAATCAAGTGTTAAGTGTAACAAGTATTCTCTCTCTCTACCCCAGAAGCAAGGTGGCTAGCCTTCCTGCCCCAAAACTATATTTAGACCACTAAGTATACTCATCCCAAATCTTTGGGTCCAAGAATGGCTTAAGAGGTCCTTAAATTTCTTCTGGAAGTCAAGTAAGGTTTAGAAACCCTTTATAAGACAGTTATTGTATCTAGAAGGTTCATCCTGCACTTAGGGCAGCTCAAGAATTATGAGGACACCAGGAGAGCAGTGACTATTCAAGAATCTGATTGGAGGTCTGGATTGGATCTCAGGGGACTTCAGTAAGTCCAGAACAAAAAACCACTGAGTCTTCCTTCCTGAGAAGGTTCAGTCAGCCCTGAGTGAAGACAGGCTAGAAAGTCTTCAGAAGATTGCCACATATTAACCAAAGAGGACTCCCACACAACTAAATGCCACTTAATCTGAAGCATAAATGAATGAACCAAAAAAAAGCTCAAATGGTGGGAGGAACACAGTCAGGTGAATCATCTATGGCAGATGGAATTTGGGGTGTAGGTGGGGGCTACTGCCATGGGAACATTAGTGGCTTCTACAGTGTGCTTATTAGCTCTAGGTTACCAGGATATTTTAGCCCAGTGTTTTCTCACTGTGGCCTGGGCTATCCAAGGACTCCATTGGATCAGAACCAAGGTGTTCTCATTCACTAGTGACTACTTTATACTATGCCTTTTCAGAAAATGGCAGAAGGAAACATGAAGCCTCCTGGGGGTCAGTCTTTTGTTCTGTTTCGTCAAAAGATTGACTTCCTCTTAAATGACTCTTCTATTATTTCTCATTGTCTCCTTAACTGAATTTGAGTAGGTGGCTACAGAGAGCTCGATTCCCCAGGTGAGGCTTCCCACCAGGAAGTGGATCATTTCAATGGGAGAGTAATTTTATTTCAATTGTTAAAATAGCAATCCTCCCCACTCATCTCTCGAAAAATTCAAGGACAGTGAGACAGGCATTTGCAGTTTATATTCCAGGTAAATATGTAGCATTTTTACTCATTAGCTGAGAAACAAGAATGGCTTTTAATTTTGAAGGAGGATTTGAGCATTAATATTCTTTGTATTGTTTTCGATTCTGCCAAGGTCCTGCCAGATGGCCTTGTTTCTAGGGGGAAATGTCTTACTCATCACTCAGCTTTCTTTTTATCAATAATATAACAAGGTAATAAATCTCCTTCTCTTCTGGTAGTCCTTAGGCCCTCTTTCCTGCCATTGGTGAGAATGCATGGGGTTTCAGAAGCGTTAAATTCAGAGATGAACATAACATGCCTGTTGAAGGCCTGACTTTACAATATCATCACACCACGCGCACACCGGCCCTCAAATATCATTGAGCTTATTCCCTCTGTTAAAAAGCAAATTTAATCTCTGAGAATTTTGGTTCACCTGTCTTAGTAGGTAGTATTCCCTTTATAACCACACAGGACTCAACTCTGCAGTGCCTTGAAGTAAATTTGGAACGTGAAACTTGTAACTTTACCAGACCAAACTGGAAAAAAAAGTCGGTTCGGTTCTCCACAGAGCAGGATCCTCGGCGGCCGGGTGAGTCCCCATGACCCAGATCACCTCAGCTTTGGCCCTACAGACTGAACAGACCGGAACAGTGAAAGCAAATCAGACTTTCATTAGCTCTGCCTTTCTGAAAAGCATGTTTGTTTGATATGGGGAAACAACCAGTTAATGTTCTATGCCACTCAGGTGTAGCTTTATTACTTTTTTTATACTTTATTATTTTTTTATAATGAGGTAGATTTAGCTGGCAGCGGAAAATTGCAGAATAGGAAGTTCCAAGGAAGGGGCGGGGCTTGGAAGAGTTAGCCGCTTCTCTGACAAGTAGAAATCTCTGTGTGACACTGTTACAAGGCCATTTGGCACACTTTGCTTCCTGACCCAAGTCAGTCAGGTACATTATAAGCTCCAGGGCACCCTCAATGCACCCCTCCCCGACTCCCGAGTTGTTCTAGTTCCATGCATGCCTTCCAGGTCTGCTTGTCTCATGGGAAGTAGAACCAATATTTTAGGAGAAAATATTAGGCAGCACTAACAAACATTGCAAATATTGCTAGAAACAGACACAGTGATCTTCTGAGGCCAGGGTAGACCTCTGACTATGACTGTTTACAGCTATTGATGACTATGATTTTGACTAGACTACTTCTCTAGAGCTTACCCAAGAGAGTCACGTTTGCATCTCGAGGATGAACCAATGCAGATTTGAGACCTAGTCTTCAAGTCCCTTGATTCACATGCACAGATTCTGTCATCCTCTGGGCAAAAAAAAAAAAAAAAAAAAAAAAAAAAAGACCCAATTACCCCAATTATTAGAAGATAATAATTGATAATGCAATCTGACTCATTCAAAGAACAAATTGTGGAGATATTTATTTACACCCATTTAGGCCTCTTCCAAAACATTAAGCAGAAACCTACCACCCAGAATACAAATAACATTTATTGAACACTTACAAGAGGCTTGACACAGTCAACTGCTTTACACAAATTCCCGTTTACTCCTCATACCTTAAGGGAGGTATTAACTCCACCACTCATTCATTGGGAATTGGAAGTCTGTTGCCAGATGCTGTGCTCTTAACCACTATGCCACTCTGCATCATTATAGGAGGATGATGAGGGTTCTGTGAACCGAGTGGACCAGATCAATACTACTAAAAAGTGTGGGCTGCAGACCAGTGGTGGTTCATGGACTGCTTGTTACTGGTCTGTGATGAGATAAGTCAGATATTAAGAGTTAGCTTTTATAAACATTTATAGCAAAGCAGCAGTATTTATTATATCTGTTGGACCTAATTATTGGGTTTTTTCGTTTTTCCTGAACGAACTTTTTGGCCAATCCAATAATAAAAATTGGGGGCTTGCATTTTGTGTGTCTTTGGTTTTTATTTACTATCATTTTATAGTAATTCATTCTCATTGTATTTTTATAGAGATATAGTTGATGTACAATATTATATGTTTCATGTGTACAATGTACTGATTCACAATTTTTAAAGGTTATACTTCATTTATAGTTATTATACAATATTGGCTATATTTCCTATGCTGAACAATATATCCTTGTAGCTTATTTATTTTATACATAGTATTTGTACCTCTTAATTCCCTACCCCTATACGTCCCCTTCCCTCTTCCCCATTGGTAACCACTATATTCTCTATATCTGTGAGTCTGCTTCTGTTTTGTTATGTTCACTAGTTTGTTGTATTTTTTAGGTTCCACATAGAAGCAATATCATACAGTATTTGTCTTTCTCTGTCTGATGTATTTCACTTGGCACAATGCCCTCCAAGTCCATCCATGTTGTTGCAAATGCCAAACTTTCATTCTTTTTTATGGCTGAGTAGTATTCCATTGTGTATATATATCACTTCTTCTTTATCCGTTTATCTGTTTGTTGATGGACTCATTTTATTTTTTAAATGCATAATTCAGCAATTATACTCCAATAAAAATGTGAAAAAAATTAAAAGCAGCATTCCATGATGGATTGGAATTTTTAAAAAAAGAAGAAAGAAACACTGGCCTTTCACTATAGTTTGAGAAGCACTGAACTAAATAGCATATCTTCGTGAAGACTATTATAGTAAGGAAAATGGAAGGTGGTGAAGTTTGAGCTTCTTCATGAGGTTTGTGAGAGTTTTCTTTCTGTTTTTATCATCCCTCTCTACTTCTTCCTGATAAATTTACCCATTGTTCTGTTGGGTTTTAGGAGAACAATAGAGAACACCCCTTTTCCTCTTCCTAATTTGAAAGCAACTGAGACAACCACCAGAGTCAGATAGGAGCTGAAAATATCAGTTAGAAAACTGGGCTGGAAGACACAGCTGAGATGTGAGACCTCAGCTGTTTTTCTAACACCTCCCTCCACCCCTGAATTAGGAATCCTCGTCCACTTAGTCACTGATTCAGGGAGACAAGCTCAGGCTTTCTCCCATAAGCTAAGAGAAAACCACAATAAAACCCTTACACAGAAGACCTGGAAATGGCAGAGCAGAGCATTCTCAATCTCTTCTCAGAAACTCATTACCCAAGTAAGTCTTTCTTCACTTGGTAGGGTGAAGCATAAAGGAGGGTCAAGGATAGAGACCATGGGGGTCCCTCTAATCTATGTTCCCTCAAGAAAATGTGAGGGTAAAGGAACAGAGTTCCCTAACAGATGTCATTTACCCATTCATTTGATGCCCGTCTCTGAATAGTCTACTAAAATATACCCAATCTCATTCTATGAGCTTCATTTTTCCCATCATTTAAACAGCTCTTAAAAGTCTATCTCCACCAGACAAGTCTTGAGAAAGTGGCAGTAATTCCTTATTCAAGCTCCTTTGCTCAGTGCTCTGGTAAATGCACTTACCCTCTTATGTGCACTCAGTGAAAATATGTAATTTATTACATTAATGTCAGGTATTAAATTTTCAAGTTCTGAATTTATTTACTGTACTTCTGCCATGGAATTGTCTGCAGCATTAGAAATCCCATGAGGGCAGGGGACCACGTATATGCTTACTTATTTGCTACAGCTCCGTGTACCAATAGGTATTTAATGCCTGCTTTGATCCCAAGGATGACGAGGATGCAGATGGAGGTAAAGATGTCTCTCTTGGCTATTTGCATTTAAGTCCTTAACCTTGGCTGGTAAACCAGTTTTCCCACTTCTACTCTTGTTTTCTGGTAATACCTGATTTGCAACTTTTGTCCCAGAGTATCAGTTCTCAGCCAAGTACTTTTCAACAACATACTAACATTAGGAAAATTAGATGCCTCTCATAAAATATGTGACTTGACTTTTGGAAATTAAATTCTCCTACAGAGTAATTCTTAATGTACAGTATTTGTATTGTTGGATACTGTTACAGAGCCATCACAACTCTGTGATATGGTCAATTTTATTTTCTAACGCTTCCACTCTTCTTTTCCTGCCCTCCTTGTCACTGATCCTCCTTCTTGGTATCTAGAGCTCTCAGGGCACCTCTTGTGACACTTTCCAGAGCCGTCCCCGTGGCTTCCTTCTCAGGCCTGCCCTCTCTGCCTGCATTCTAGACCTTTTCATCCCACTCTTTTCTTACTCCTCGTTAAAAGATCCTGCTGCATTTTAACACGGGCCTTCTGGAACTAACTCTTTCTCCAAAGAAGTAACATTAATAGTGGGAATGTCATAAATTAATGTCGCTAGGGGGACATCAGGGATCGGGGAGGCTTGTAATCACCCTTCAGATCACACCATGTAGGTGGATGCATACATGGAAGGCCAAGTCTATGTATTAGTATTTGTGTCACCTTGCATAAGTACATAATTACATTTTAATGGATGAGCTATATATTCACATATATGGATGTGAATGCAACTTTCGTAAGTGCATGTCTGTGCAACCCCCTCATTAGGACATCAATAAAAACCTCTTCCTTGCTCATCTGGAACCCCTAGTTTCTGGCAGTAAGGAGAGTGCATCCATGTTGAGATCATAAAATTAATTACTAATTTCTTTAAAAAAAAAAAAAGCTGTGCTAGATATAAACTTAATTAAATAGTGATCTGAATCTCTGAACCTGGGTACTATAAAATTGGCCAGCCTGGAATGCATCCACCACCATCTACCACTTAGCAACTTGGAAACCTCATCTTCAAGCGTGCCTTGAACTCAAAACTGGCCTGGCTTAGGGCAGATCCCTCTGAATGACTCTTCTTAATACAAAACAACTTCCCTCACCCTGGATCAGGTTCCTGGTCCTAAGAAGCTCCAGACCAGCTTGGGAGCCCAAGGTATGGTGGCAGGTATCCATAACCCCCATTTCCAGCCCTGTGGCCTGGTACCATTTACTACTACTTCATTTGTATTCTGTTTGTGTCTGTAAGTCAGATGAATAGGGAAATTTATAATAAGGAAAAAAGATTACTGGCTGTCTCCATTGGAAACTATGCACTCTTTAGAGCAGATTCTTCTGGGCTATCTGATTCCAGGCTTTGATTTTCTCTGAGCTATTTTAAAACTCTGGAAGTTGGAGATAACTGGTAGCAATGAAAAATAATTCTTGTCCACAGACATACAAATAAGTTCTGTCTGGTGGAGGTTCAATTGAGTTTCTTCCTCCTCCCTGCCCCCCATGGAAAAAGCCAGTGTCCCATCTGTTTTTAAATTCATGTCAACATTTCTTTACTCCATATAAAGGTGTGCATTTTCAACTACTCCTTTGAACTGGTTGTAGCATCTTACCACTTCTTTCATTAATAACAAGATAAATAAAATCTTTAACACATTCATTTTATACCTGTAGGAGAGTCATGATGAACAGGTGTAAGCTCCTTGTAGGCAGAGGCTCTCCTGGACCTGGAGTGGTACGTGCTTCCACTCACTGACTCTAGACCCAGGGCAAATTACTTACCACTGTGCATCGGGACCCACCTATGGGCTAGAATAAGAATGCCTTCTCTGTCTACCTGAAGGGCTTGCCACGAAGATAGAATGAGTCTATATACAGGAAAGAATTGTAAAACTAGGAAGTGTTAAGTGTAGAGTCTTCATCCTTTCCCCGTGTGCCAGAGTAAATGTTACCCACGCTTTGACTCAGCATGATTCTCGCCTGTTTTAGCCACCCTGTTGTCACCCTTCTCTCAACTCATATTTTATTTACATGAGTTTATATGAGCAATATCGTACCAATCATTATTTATTCCCCTCTAATGATCTCATGTGTGTTAATTTCACTGGTTGGGTAGATTGTAAGGTTCTTTAGGACTCCTTGGACTTATTCTCTGTGTTGACTTTGAATATCTGATTCTTCACCTTCCAGAGTCACATTCTGTTGAATGACCCTTGCCCTGATGTCATCCATGTCCCAAAGTGTAGGTCATGGGAGGCAGTCCCCAAGTTTCTGAATACTCCAGGGTGAAGAGACAATAGGCATTGGAGAGCATTTGTGACTTTGTTTCGGAAAATTGAGTCAAAATGAGCTTCCTGGAGAACGCGTGGGCCAGGAGGAAATTAATATAGAGAGTACTCATACATGGCAGAATTTACTACTGAAAGTCCTTTTGGAATGGTAGGCAAGATGTACCCATATAATCTTAAATGGTACAAAACAAAACTAACATATCTGAAAAAGGCCTTTTTTTTCAGACTATCACAGGGCAAGTATGAGGAAATAAGATCTTTGGACCATTTCTCACCTTAAAGCCTTTTCCTGGCTCTAGGGATTTGCTCACGTTCCTCTGGGATTGTAAAATGCACAGGTGATTCAGAGCTTCTTTCACTGGATGAACGGTTCAAAAGCCAAACCCTCTAGGTAGGGAAACTTTCCCTCAGTTTTCTTGGGGATTTTGTTTTCTTTTCTTAATGCTGGAGGTATTTATTTTATGAACTAATTAGGAGATATTTATCTTCTCATCTTAACTCGACTGCAAAATACCTATCTAAATGCTATACAAAGTTCATACCTATCACTGAATGCATTTAATGGTATTGTTTTATATTGCTGAAACATGTTCGGCACCTTGAAACCTCTCTTGTTGCATTTATATTCTGAAAATGTCAACTACACAAAGAGTGGAAGAAAGACCTAAGGTTGATAATTAGCTGAATTCTTCCAATGTAGAGAAAGATCATAGCACATTCAAGATTCAAGAGACTCTTTTAAACAAAAAAAAGAAAAAATGGATTTCCACAGCACTCTTTTTTGCCTCTAGAGTTCATCACATTTCAAAACTAAGCGCAACTGACAGGATTACTTAGGTCGTTCCTGCTTGTTGGAATAGAATAGGTCCACCAACTCTACCTTAACGCCCATTCATAATTTGGGGTCAAAAAGAAAAACAGAGTGTGGCATTCCTTTAATATCCATATTGAGCCTGTTATAAGCAGAAGCTGACCCCATTCAAAAGTAGATACAAGGCTAATGGTGGCTGCCAGGGACGGGATGAGGGACGGAGGTGGGAAGGGGAGGTTTTGTTTAATGAGTAGGGGTTTCCCCCGCTTTTCAAAAGTAGAGCATTCCTATGAAATCTTTTGTAAGCCAAAATGGCATAAAGCAAACAAACAGTTACCTTAGGACATATCTTCCTGATGGATGCAAAAAATAAATCGAGATAAAGTACAGATGCCCACAGACACAGTTCAAAGCTATGGCAGCTTGATGCTGAGATGCTAAGTGTAGTTCCAGGGGAAGGAGCTTGGCAGTGCCACTCTGCCTGCTCAGATGCGTTGCTGGCTGCAAAATAAACGCTGAACGCTATTTTTGCTTTTTGCCTTTTTTTTTTTTTTTTTGTAAAACTGAAAATCCTCTTTGAATTTCTTTCAGTTAGTGAAAACAGGTACTAAAGAAAAATTAACTTCCTCCCTCCTCAGGGACTATGCCCACATTTTAAAGAGCTGTTGACAATCCCACTACTGGGCATATACCCAGAGAAAACCATAATTCAAAAAGACACATGCACCCCATTGTTCATTGCAGCACTATTTACAATAGCCAGGTCATGGAAGCAACCTAAATGCCCATCGACAGACGGATGGATAAAGAAGACATGGTACATATATACAGTGAAATATTAGCCATAAAAAGGAACGAAATTGTGTCATTTGTAGAGACATGGATGGACCTAGAGGCTGTCATACAGAGTGAAGTAAGTCAGAAAGAGAAAAACAAATATCGTATATTAACGCATATATGTGGATTCTAGAGAAATGGTACAGATGAACCAGTTTGCAAGGCAGAAATAGAGGCACAGATGTAGAAAGCAAACGTATGGACACCAAGAGGGGAAACCGAGGGCAGGGAGTGGGATGAATTGGGAGATTGGGATTGACATATATACACTAATATGTATAAAACAGATAACTAATAAGAACCTGCTGTATAAATAAATAAATAAAATTAAAAAAATAAAGTGCACATAGATTTACATGGAAGAAAGGAATGGTTAGATAACTAACTGTTAACATAAACCAGTTTTTTTGTGTGTTTTTTTGGTACACGGGCCTCTCACTGCTGTGGCCTCTCCCGTTGCAGAGCACAGGCTCCGGACGCGCAGGCTCAGTGGCCATGGCTCACGGGCCCAGCCGCTCCGCGGCATGTGGGATCTTCCCGGACCGGGGCACGAACCTGCGTCCCCTGCATCAGCAGGTGGCCTCTCAACCACTGCGCCACCAGGGAAGCCCTAAACTAGTCTATTTTAAATGTATAGGTAAGGACTTCCCTGGTGGTCCAGTGGTTAAGAATCTGCCTTCCAATGCAGGGGACAAGGGTTCAATCCCTGGTCAGGGAACTAAGATCCCACATGCAGGGCAACTAATCCCGTGCGCCGCAACTAAGACCCGACACAGCCAAAAAAAAAAAAAAAAAAAAAAATCTAAATGTATAGGTAAGAAATTAGGACATAAAGCTAGATAGTATTTGTTGGAGGGGAGGAATCTAGAGAAGATGGAAACATAGGGTACAGTTACAGGAAGAATGAGTGAGGTGGGAGTCCCTGGAATGGGAGGCAAGGTCATCAGTATGAATGCCCAAAGGACCTAAGAGCATGACTACCATACAATTTACTTACTGAACAACCAAAGCCAGGTTGATCCTGGGTCAAAACTAAGAACATGGGATGCTGACAATATCAAGGACCAGGACAAAAGCCCAGGACTGAAAAACAGAAGCTAAGGCTAGATATCCAAGAAAACTAGGTACAAAACAGGCCGTGTCTGGTGAAGATCCCAGAAATGGATGGTAACCGGGAAGCTTGAAGTCTGAAACCGGACAAGAAAGGTCAGCAGAGCTAGATGGTGGACAGAATGAGATGCTCATACAAGAGTGAAAGTTTAAGAAAGTATAAAGTTTGAATAGAGGGCAGTTCTGGAACACACTGAAAGAATGGACTTGAAACTCAGGCAGAGGTTACAGGGGTTAAAAACCAGATTAGAAGTTTTGGCGTCCAAAATCAGAACAGAGGCAAGAAGTTCCGGCAACAGGCAAAAGGGATGAATAAGGGCTTGACACTGGTCCAGTTTGTCTGAGATTTGGAGCTTAATATCATTCCTGTTAAGGCAAGAACCAATCCCGGAAAACTTCACTGAGACCCTGTAGGTGAGAGTCTCTGTTTGGAACTCCCTGGCTGAGATGTGAGTGTACGGGCAAGACAAAGCATAATTTTTGGCAGGAAGATTCAGGCACTTCGGTGCTGAGGAAACATGGAAATGAAGGTGATTTAAGCATAAGCTTTTAGTTATTTACTTTCACTGATTTTTAGACCTCAATGTTTCTCACTTTGTGCTCCTAGTAAACATTAACCCCTCCAATTTTGCTGTCCTTCCTCCATTCATTCACCATTTCCCACCAGTGTCTGGACGTACCAAGACAAGAGCCCATATGCATCTTATGTCTGTCTTAGACATTGTATGAGAAATGGTTTTGTAACTCTGCCTTAATAACCTGATAATTGTCATATATTTTTTTTTCTATTAAGCTTAGAGCACTGTCAAAATGTGCAAGAGTGACTTAACAACAATTATTACTTCTAAGTGGTGTTTGTTTAAATTTTATATTGACCTTTAAAGATACTAGGAGGTTAAGTGAAGTGATCTGCCTGACTGGGTCGTTTAGACCCCACCTACAGACTCGTTCCCACCCTGATCACAGCGACCAAGGATGGTGGTCAAAGAGATTTAACGAGCCCTAGGCACTACAGTGCCTCAGTAGTAAGCCAACTGTGGTATTACTCTATATTGGATTCCCCCTCCCCTGTCAGATGGGGGCCAAAGTGTAGGACGAATCGGTTGACTGTAATGGAACCAGAACAGAGCACAATTTCACTGTGGCTATAGTGTGAAAAGCCTGAGAGCACATCCAGGCTTTCCAGGTATCCTGAAGAGTGCCATGAACCAAAGCCAAGGCAGTCTTGTATAACTACAGAAGCGGCGTTCCGATAGGTTCAATAGAGAGCAAGAGCTAAAGTCTGGAATCAGACTAAGGGCAAAACAAAACACAACAAAACAAAATAAATGCAAACAAATAGTAACAACAAACTTAGAAGTAAAAGAGAATTGAGTGAATAAAATCAAACATGAAGAAATCCTAGAGACAAAGTGAGTACAGAAGCCTCCCACTTTTTCCACCTAATCGTAGATCAGGCTTAAATGAATTGCTGTACAAGGTTCATATAAAGTGGGTCCAGTAGAAGAGTCTGGCTTCTTTGTGCTCAGATGTTGATGATTAGATTCTTGCCTTGTTTCTTTTAACTTGGCCTTCATCTTGCTCCTTTATCTCTGCGTATTTAATTTGGTCATCTCAGAATTGTAATTCCTCTAGACCTGGGGCCCTGTCATTCCTATCTGTCTGTCGTCTCTGCTTGAACTTCAATCTGCTCTACTTGTTTCCTGATACTCATATCCATCCCAGTGCTTTGGTTATAGCCAAATGCTTGTCTCAGTGAGCTCTTCCAGGCTACTGGGGGACACAACTGTAGTCCCTATTGAGAGCCCTCTGATGCCAGCGATCTGTTTACATAGTGCCTGTTGTTAGACTTTACCACTGTGCTGTACACTGGTCCAGATGTCCTCTCATTGCACAATAAATGCTTATTGAATTTGACTTCCTGGAAACTTCCCAGATTGCCTGCCCTGCTCCAGTGGGGTAAGGTTCAGGGGTTTCCAGGTGTCTGGTTTCAACAAAGATGGTTCAGCATTTGAGCCTGTTGTCTGGTTGAAAATACCAGACATGTGACTATCCTTTTTTTACAATTAAATAAATCATACTGTTATGTTATCACAAAAATTGTATAAGCATTGAAATCTAATAGAAGCTAGAAATTGTTATCAGTGGATGTTCTATGTCATGTCTTTTCAAAATTAGGGCTTCAGATACTTATCTGCTGTACCTAGTATTTTTGCAGACACCATTTCACAACCCTATCTAGGTTATTGTTCCTCCAACCACATTTTACAGTATGAGAAAATGTAAAGGAGAAATATTAGTCAGCTTGTACCTTAGAAAATAAGTGTAGTGGGCTCCCCTGGTGGCGCAGTGGTTGCGAGTCCACCTACCGATGCAGGGGACACGGGTTCGTGCCCCGGTCCGGGAAGATCCCACATGCCGCGGAGCGGCTGGGCCCGTGAGCCATGGCCGCTGGGCCTGCGCGTCTGGAGCCTATGCTCCGCAACGGGAGAGGCCACAACAGTGAGAGGCCTGCGTACCACAAAACAAAAAAAAGAAAAGAAAAGAAAATAAGTGTAGTGATAGGAATGCCATTAACATCCACAAAAATATATTGAGCACCTGCTTTAGTGATTTGAGTACAGTTTTAGAGTATGCTGATATCTCTACTTCCTAAAGGGAGGAAAAAAGACTTTAGCTGAAACTTCATTAGATGGCTTTCTTTAAAGAGAGATACATATAGAAAGATATATCAAGATGAGCATGGTTACAAAAATAAAATAGGAGACTTCCACTTCTCAGAAGATGAAGTTGATCTACTTTTCTCCCACTAAGTACAACTGAAACTCCTGGATATTCTATATAAAACGAACATAAGAAGACTCTGAAAAGTCCAGAGAAGAAAGCAGACCAGCTAGGGACTTCAGAACCCAAAGAATTACACAGTGCTAATTTACCTGGATATTCTTTTTGCCTCACACATTCTAGACTTGGATCTGAAGAAGCTGGCAACCCAGAAATACCAACAGGCACAGAAAAAAGTATCTAAGAAGTTAAGTCTGCTCTACTTAGCCAAAGAACTGGGAAAGGGGCAGCCTAGCAAGGCAGAAAATTTTCAAACAATACCACTCTACTCTAACTAAACAACACAGAGAAGACTGTGACCCTCATTCCCACTCATGCCAGCAAATGCCAACTGGTAAGCCTAGACTTACCTCCTCACCAGGCTGTAATGTCAGAGAAAGCCAGACTTTCATCTTGGCTGGCCAGTAATAATCTCTCCTCCACCCCCAGTGGTGTCAATGGAGACTGTTGTGGGGAGCCAGAACATCCACCCTCATGTCGCAGTAACAAGGAACCCCCAACTCAGGTGCTGACAGAGGCCAAGTGGAGAACTGGGACATCTACTTCTACCTGAAATTAATGAAGGAGACCTACCCCTTGCCCTACTAGAAGGTTATCAGAGAAAGCCAGCAAAAACAGAAGGTTTAAAGGAGGTGTTGTGTCTCACAATATACTATGAATATGCCCAAGTTTTGATCTAAAATCGTCCATCTATGAAAAACCAGGATGATCTCAAACTGAATAAGAAAAAACAATCAATAGATGCCAACAATGAGGTGAAAAGAATGTTAGAATTATCTGACAAAGATCTTAAAGCAGCTATAGTAAAAAAAAAAATTTCCACAAACAATTACAAATGCATTTGAAACAAATGAGAAAATAGAAAATCTCAGAAAAATAGAAGACATAAAGAACTAAATAAACAAGTAGAAATTTTAGAGGGTAACAACACAATAATCAAGATAAAAAGCTCAGTGGATGGGTTCAACAGCAGAATGGAGGGGACAGAGAAAAGAATCCATGAACCAGAAGATGGAAAAAGAAGAATTTACCCAATCTGAATAACAGAGAGAAAATAGACTTAAAGGAAAAAGAACAGACACTCAGGGACCTATGAACCTATAACAAAAGATCTAACATTCACGCCATCAGAGTCCCAGAAAGAGAAGAGAAAATGGGCAAGGCTAAAAAAGTACTCAAGGAAAGCTGAAAATTTCCAAATTTGGCAAGAGACATCAACCTACAGATCAGATTTAAGAAGCTGAACAGACCCTAAACAAAATAAACTGAAATGAAATCCACAAAAAGAAACATCATCATTAAATTTATAACTAAAAACAAGGGGAAAATCTTGAAAGCAGCCAGAGAATAACACCTTGCCTGTAAAGAAAAACACTTTGAATGACAACATATTTCTCATCAGAAACCATGAGGGCCAGAAGGAAGTAACAAAATATTTTACATGTTTGAAAGCAAAGAATCATCAACCTAGAATCCTATATCCAGGGGAAAATATCCTCGAGGAATGAAGGGGAATCAAGACATTTTCAGATGTGGGAAAACTAAGAGAATTTGTTGCTAGCCAACCTACCCTAAAAGAATAGCTATCAGATATTCTATAAACAGAAAGGAAATGATAAAAGAAGGAATCTTGGTATATCAGGAAGGAAGAAGACAGCAAGCAAAAATAATATGGGTAAATACAATGGGCTTTCTTTGTCTTCTTGAGTTTTCTGAATTATATTTAATAATTGAAACAAAAAATATTGCATTGTCTGATGTGGTTCTAAATGTATGTAGAGGAAGCATTTAAAACAATTATATTATAAACAGGGGAAGACAAAGAGATATAAAAGGAGGTGAGGTTTCTACACTTCACTCAGACTGGTAAAATAACCCTAGTAAGCCATGATAAGTTATGTACATATAATGTAAGACGTAGAACAACCACCAAATTTTCTTTTTCTTTTCTTTTCTTTTGTGTGTGTGTGCGTGTGCATGTGCGTGTGCGTGTGTGTGTGTATTTTCTTTTTTGTTTTGGTGTATTTTCAAAGTGATACACCACAAAACACTACAGATAATAAAAATGGAATTCTAATAAATGTTCAAGTAACCCACAATAAGACAGGAAAATAAAACAGAAAGATGAAAAACAAAGAGAACAAACAGAAAACAATCAAAAAATTTTAAAAATGGCATACTTAAGCCCTAACATATCACTAATTAAATATAAAGAGTCTAAATACACCAATTAAAAGACAGAGATGAGCAAAGTGGATTAAAAATATGACACAATGCTATGTTAGCTAAAAGAATCTCACTTCAAATATAACTGGAAGGGCTGGTTGAAAGTAAAAGAATGGGAAAAGTTACATTAATGCAAACATTAATCAAGAGAAAGTAAGAATTGCTATAATAATAGATAAACTAGACTTAAGAGCAAAGAAAGTGATCAGAGTTCTACAGGCACATTATATAGTGATAATAGGGTCAGTCTCCAAGAAGGATAACAATCCTAAATGTTCATACAGTAAAGATAGCTCCAAAATATGTGAAACAAAAACTGATAGAACTCAAAGAAGTAAACAAAACTCAAGTATAGTCAGAGACTTTAACACCCCTATCTCAGCATTTGATAGAACAACTAGAGAGGAAATCATCAAGGTTACAAAAGAATTCAACACCATTAGCCAACAGGATCTAGTTGGCATATAGAAGACTCTTCACAAGAACAGCAGAATACACATTCTTTTCAAGCACCCACAAAACATATAACAAGATATACTATATCCTGAGCCATAAAACAAGTGTCACTAAATCTAAAAGATCTGAAATCATACAAGAAAGTGTTCTCCAATCACAGTGAAACAAAATAGAAATCAATAACAGGAAAATTTCCAAACACTTGGAAACTAAACAACACACCTCTAAATCTATGAGACAGAGAGGAAGTCTAACTGAATGAAAATTAAAATACAATATACCAAAATCTGTGGAACATAGATTAAGAAGTTTTGAGAGAGGTATTTATAGCACTAAATGCTTATATTTGAAAAGAGACAGAGTCTCAAGTCCATAATCTGAGTTCCCACCTCCAGAACCTAGAAAAATAAAAGCGAAATAAAAGCAACCAGAAAGAAGGAAATAATAAAGTTAAGAGCAAAAAATTAATGAAAATTTTAAAAGAAAAACAACAAGAAAATCAATGAAACAAAGACCTGGTTCTTTGAAAAGATCAATAATGTTGACAAACTTCTAGCAAAACTGACAAAGAAAAAAGAAAGACAAAAATCACCAATATCAGGAATGAAACAGAGGATATTACCACTGAGCTTGCAGACATCAAGGGATAATATGGGAAGACTACCAACAATTTTACACACATAAATTTGGCCACTAAGATGAAATGGATGAATTCCTTAAAATACAAACTACCACAACTCATACAGATTAGAAAGGAAGAAATAAAACTGCCAATACGTGTAGATGACATGATTGTCTACATAGAAAATCCCAAGGAATCTACAAAAACATCCTAGAACAAATAAATGAGTTCAGCAAGGTCACCGGATACATGATAAGCATACAAAAACTCAATTGTATTTTATATACTTGCAATGAACACATGGACACCAAAATTTTATATACAGTACTATTTATAATTGCTCAAGAACAAAAGAAATCTTAGGTGTGAACCTAATGAAATATGTATAGGGAGGGCTTATATGCTAAAAACTCCACAATGCTGATAAAAGAAATAAAAGAAAATCTAAATAAATGGAGAGACACACTGTATTCCTGGATTGGAAGACTCAAAACTGTAAAGATGTTAGTTCTCTCCAAACTGATATATAGGTTTGATGAAATGCCTATCCAAATACCAGCAAGATTTTTTTTGTAGATAAAGACAAGATTCATCTAAAACTTATATGGAAAGGCAAAAGAACTAGAATAGGTGAAACAATTTTGAAAAACAAAAATAAAATGGGAGGAACCAGTCTATCCAACTTCAAGACTTACTGTATTAGTTTCCTACTGCTGCTGGAACAAATTACCATAATTTAGTGGTTTTTAAACAACACAAATTTATTATTTTACAGTTCTCAAGGTTAGAAATCCTAAATCAATCTCGGGCTAAAGTCAAGGTGTCAGCAAAGCTGTGTTCTTTTTGGAGGCTTTAGGGGAGAATCCATTTCCATGCCTTTTCCAGTCGCCTACATTCCTTGGCTGGTGACCCCCTTCCTCACAACGGCACTTACTCTCATTTCTGCTTCATCATCAACTCTCCTCTCTCTGACTCTGATCTTCCTGCCTCCTTTGCAATTACATTGGGCCCACCTGAATAACCCAGAATAATCTCCCCATCTCAAGATCCTTAATTTCATCACATCTTCTAAGTTCCTTTTATCATGTAAGTAACAGTCACATGTTGGGACATAGACATCTGTGAGGGGCCATTATTCAGCCTACCAGACTACAGTAATCAAGACTGTATGGTGAGGGATAGACACATAGATCAATGGAACAAAACAGAGAACCCCAAAATATGCCCAACTGATTTTTGACAAAGGGGCAAAAGTAATTCAATGGAGGAAAGATAGCCTTTTCAATAAATAGTGTTGGACAACTGGACATCCAAAAAATAAAAAATGAACCTCAACCTAATGGACAACTAGACATCCAAAAAGAAAAAAAATGAACCTCAACCTAAGTCTCACACCTTACACAAAATTTAACTCAAAATGGACCACAGACTTAAATTTAAAATATAAACCTATAAAACTTTTAGAAGAAAAAACAGGAGAAAATCTTTGGGATCTAGGACTAAGCAGTTCTTAGACTTGACACCAAAAGCACGATTCATAAAAGGAAAAATTGTTAAGTTGAGCCTCATCAAAGCTAAAAACTTTTGCTCTGCAAAAGACCCTGTTAAGAGGATGAAAGACTAGTTACAGGAGAAAATATATGCAAACCACATATCTGACAAGGACCTAGTATATAGGATATAGAAAGAACTCTCAAAACCAAAAAGTGAAAAAACAAAAAATCCAATTTAAAACTGAGTAAAACTCACGAACAGACTTCACCAAAGAGGATATACAGATGATAAATAAGCACATAAAAAGATGTTTAACATCATTAGCCACTAGGGAGATGCAAATTAAAATCTGAATGAGATATTATCACACACCTATCAGAATGCTTAAAATAAAAAATAGTGACAACATCAAATGCTGGTGAGGAAGTAGAGATCACTCATACGTTGTTGATGGGAATGTCAAGTGGTAAAACCACTCTGGAAAATAGTTTGACAGTTTCTTATAAAACTAAATATATAACTACCATATGACCCAGCAATTACACTCCTGGCATTTATTTCAGATAAATGAAGGCTTGTGTTCACACAAAAATACGTAGATGAATGTTTATATCAGCTTTATTTATAGTAAGTCAAAACTGGAAACCACCCAGATGCCTTTCAACAGGTGAAATGTTAAACAAGTGGTAGTACATTCTTACTGTGGAATACTACTCAGGGATAAAAAGAAACAAGCTATCAATACACACATCCTGAATGAATCTCCAGAGACTCTGAATGAAAAAAGCTAATCCCAAAGGTTACATACTGTATGATTTCATTTATATAACATTATTGAAATGACAAAAATTTTAGAAATGGGGAATAGCTTAGTGGTTGCCAAAGATTACGGAGTGGGTTGAAGACAACATGAGGGTAATGGAACTGTTCTGTTTCTTGACTATATTGGTGCCAATATCCTGCTTGTGATAGCGTGCTATGGTTTTGCAAGATGTTACCATTGGGGGAAACTGGGTGGAGTACAAGAGATCTCTCTGTATTATTTCTTACAAGTGCATGTGAATCTAAAATGAACACTCAACACTAAAAGTTTTATTTAAAATAAATACATAATAGTAAGAGATTAGAACCATAGGTAAAATAAGAATCCCTGAGTCTGTACTGAATTATATAAACAAACAAACAAATCTTAAAAAGAAAATAGTACTCAAAGGCTTAAAATGAAAACTGGTGATCTCTTTTCCTCCTCACGCCCCTGTCACACTTCTCAAGGATAACCACTATCAACACTTTTAACTGGGTTCTTCTTATATTTACCTACATATTTTTATATGTAATCTGTAAGCTTATATTGTTATTTCCTTATCAATTTTTTGCATTACCTATTGAATTCCTATTTTGATACATGAACATAGCTCCCAATTCATTTTTGTTAAATCAGTGGTCAGTAGTTACATTATTACGATGGAAACACCTTGCATTGTTGAAGCAAGTAGATTCTATGACTGTGTTTCCTTTCTTGCATACCCTTTTGTTTTTCCTAGAGTTGCTAGAGGGTTTTTTCCCCATTTCCTTTGGTTCTATGTACCTATCAAAATGCTTCATTAGACCAGTCAGATGTCTACCAAATTTTTTTTCTGATCTCATATGTGTATCAGATAATTTAACAATTCCATTTCATTTATTGACAACTTCCTTCTCAGAGCTGGCTCTCTCCTCATTTGTCTGCTCTAAACTGAAATGACTGTTCCCTTGGCCTGCTGCACATTGTCATCCTGTGACTTCCCTCCACTACCTTACAGTGTTGATGTCATCGTTCACTGAACCCCATGTCTTCTTTTTTGTTTTATTACCTCATTTTGCTGCAGATCAGAGGGTGAATGAAAGGCAGACTTTTTAAGTCCTTCTATATCCTTGCATGGCTGAAAGTGACTGTAGTCTAACCTCACTGGGTATAGAGTTATAGGATGAAAATAATTTTCTCTCAGAGATTTGAAGGTATTGCTGCACTGTCCCCAGGCTTTAAGTACTGATGTTGTAAAGTCCAATGCTGTTCTGCTTTGTTCTTTGTATGAAAAAGAGCGAAATAGGTACCTATGCATAAACTGTAGCAATTTTAAAAGCATGGAGGGATAAATATGTGCAAGTTTGTGCAAATAAATATGAAGACGAATGATCTCTTTTTAGAAAAACATAAATTACCAAAATAGACCTAAGAACAAATAGTGACATTTAAATAAACAAATAACCACTAACTAATTTGAATCACAACTAAAAAACTCCCCACCAAATATACCATAGGTCCCAATTCTTTTAGGTGTGGATTTTACCATAGTTGTTTAAGATGGAAAGCTTGTAAAATTGATCTCTGAATCTCTTATAGTCTTGACACCAAAACCAAGTAAGAACACTACAAGAAAAATTATAGACCAAACATCCAAGTATAATGTAAAAATCTAAAATAAAATTTTGGCAAGTTTATTTCAGCAGAGTATTAAAAAAAAATCATGAACAAGTAGGGTTCATTCCAAGAATTTAATAATGTTTCAACATAAAGACCAAGCAGCTTAATCACTACATTAACAGACAAAGGAGAAATATATGACCATTTCAATAGATGCAGAAAAAAATAGTTGATGAAATTCAGTATCTATTCATGATAAAAAAAAAAAACTTCTGACACACTAAGAATGGAAGTGAACCTTGATTTAACCTGATACAGGATATCAATCCAGAACCTAAAGATAATATTATACTTAATGGTGAAACTTTAGAGATCTTCTCATTAAAATCAGAAACAAGACAAGGATATCTGCTAAGATTTCTTCTATTCCACATGGTGCTGGAAGTTCAAGGGACCACAATAAAATAAGCAAAAAAAAAAAAAAGAATTTTTTAAGCAAACAAGATTTAGAAAGGGTGATACAAAACTGTTATTTGCAGATGATATTATTGGCTACATAGAAAATCCAAGCTATCTACAGACAAACAGAATTATAAAGAGAGTTTGACAAATGCTGGCTATAAGATCAACATACCAAAATTAGAAATAAAACAATAATATATTAAAAATTATAAGAAGAAAAGACGTGTAGGACCTTTAATCAAGAAAATTATAAAACATTAGCAAAGTACATAAAGGAAGACCTGAATAAATGGAAACATATATCATGTTTATGGATGGGAAGTCTTAATATTATAAAGATGTCAACTTTCCCTGAAATGAATCAATAAATGCAGCACAGTTACAATAATAATCCTAACATGGGATGACAGAGAGCCAAGAATAATCCTAACTCATACCACATACAAAACAAATTGCAGATGGATTAAAGAACTACATCTGAAAAGCAAACCTTTAAAACTTTTAGTAGAATGTACAGGATGATATTCTTATGATCTCAAGGTAGGGAAGGATTTCTTAAACCAAACACGGAAAGACCAAACCAAAAAGAAATTCTTGATACATTTTAATTAACTATATTGTAAAACGACTATACAACAAAATACATCAAAATGTAAAAAGACAATTCACAAACTAAAGAAGATAACCGCAATGCGTATAACTAAAAGGATTCAAATCCAGAATATATATCAATAAGTAAAGAAGAAAACAACCCCAAAGGGGCGGAGGAGGACAGACACATAAACAGGTGATTCACAGAACGGGAAGCCTAAATAGACAACATGTGAAAAATGCTTATTCTCACTAGTCACCAGAGAAATGCAAAGCGAAGCAACAAGATACCATTTAACACCCATCAGACTGACTAAAAGTTAAAAAGAACTCAGCACCAAGTGTCAGTGGGGATATCGGGAAATGGAACTTCATACTCTACCAATAACAGTGAGAATTTGTAAAATTTCTTTGGAGCCTAATTTGGTGATACCTAGTAAAGTTAAAGATGGACGTCAACTAAGAGCTTGCAATCCCACTTCTTCATCTCTCATACTATGTCATTAGAGATCATCTAAAATTGATATATCAAGAAATTGAGTTAGATGTAAGCAGATTCTATATCCCAGGGCTTCTCAACCTTTCATGTGTATACAAATTATCTATGATTCTTTTTAAAATGCAAGTTCTGATTCAGCAGGTCTGAGATGAGGTCCAAGATTCAGCGTATCTAAGAAGCTCCCAGGTGGTGCCCAAGTTGTTGATAGGAAAACTTTATTTTGAGTAACAAAGAGATAAAGCATAGGTTGCAAACTCAAATGCCTACGAAGGCCAGGCAGGTGGGAAAGGTGTGAAGCTGATTAGATAGGGACTGCAATGAACTAGAGAGTATACCCTGAATAGAGAGGCAACTGCTATCCAGCTTAGGCTGCACAATGCAAGTTCAGAGGTTCCAGTTTCTCAAGAGAGGCTAGAAAATTGGTTTTATATGAAATCTTCCAATTTTAAAATGTTAACAACTATTTAGAGGGGAAAAGAAAACACTATATAAACTAAACAAAATGCATCTTTGGGCAAGGTATGACCTGCTGGCCTTCAGCGTGCAATCTCTGATCTACAGTTAAGATTGTAACCAATAGAAAAATTAATATCAAACTGTTAAGAGGTTGCCTCTGGTATGTGGAGCTGGGATGGGGAGAGGAGGATCTGGAGACTGCTGTTTCTTATCATAAGATCTTCTATACTGTTTGGTCTGTTCCTAGATGGGCATAGCTTTGACTTTTTAAAACTGTTTTTGGGGCTTCCCTGGTGGCACAGTGGTTGGGAGTCCGCCTGCCGATGCAGGGGACACAGGTTCGTGCCCCGGTCCGGGAAGATCCCACATGCCGCGGAGAAGCTGGGCCCGTGAGCCATGGCCGCTGAGCCTGTGCGTCTGGAGCCTGTGCTCCGCAACGGGAGAGGCCACAACAGTGAGAGGCCCGCGTATCGAAAAAAAAAAAATCTTATTGGTTTCAAATCTGGTGCAGGAGCAATTGGATATCCATATGCAGAAGTAAATGAACTTCAACCCTTATCTCACACCATAAACGAACATTAACTCAAAATGGATTATAGACCTAAATGTGGGAGCTAAAATTATAAAACACTTAGAAGAAAACATAGGAATAAATCTTCATTACCTTGAGTTAGGCAGTGGTTTTGTAGATATGATAAAAGCATAAGTGACAAAAGAAAATGAAAAATTGGACTTAATCAAAATTTAAAACTTTTATATGCCAACAAATTAGATAACCTAGATGGTGGACAGAATGAGATGCTCAGACAAGAGTGAAAGTTTAAGAAAGTATAAAGTTAGAATAGAGAGCAGTTCTGGAACACACTGAAAGAATGGACTTGAAACTCAGGCAGAGGTTACAAGGGTTAGAAACCAGATTAGAAGTTTTGGTGTCCAAAATCAGAACAGAGGCAAGAAGTTCCGGCAACAGGTAAAAGGGATGAAAAAGGTTTAAAAACGGCTAGTTTTTTTTGAATTTTGGAAAAAAAAAAAAAAAAAAAGAAAAAGAAAAAAAATCCTGTTTTTGCATAAGACAGTTATGACTAAATGTATGGTTGTTCTATATTTGCTTTGCCCACCCTAGCTATGATTTAGTTCAAGCTTAATCAGGAACATATCGTCTAATTATGTTGTTGCTCTTGTGGGAATCCAGTAACCTACTTTATAATGATCCTTCAATGATGTGATTTCAAGGAATACAACATAGTGAGAAGTAAAGATGACCTGAAGTCAGGGTGTAAAATTAATTAAATTGCATCAACAGCCTTCTCTGGGGTCTTGTAATCAGCCAGTAGTTCAAAAAACATAAAAAATCTAGGATCCCAAGGCTGGATCGCCACAGAGGTCATGCTGTCCACCATACCACCAAGTACTTGAACTCTATAGTTCCTTAACTTATATTGTTCTACATTCCTGACTTCTCCTTTAATATCACATAAGGTGTAGAATACCAGGTCCAGGTCTTAAAATCTTTTTGATTCACAATAACAATGATATAATATGAATAATAACAAAGATGATGCCTAACATTTTTTGTACATTTACAATGTGCCAGACATTGTGGCCAATACTTGGTGTATATCATCTTATTTGATCCTAGGAAAACCAACTGATAGCTCCCTATAAATGACTTGTTAGTTACAAAAGGACGATATTAATGTTAGAGTGAAGAAAGCTGATGGACATCACCTTAATCAAGTGATCAAAGTTAACACTACAAATACTGGGACAATCTGACATCATATGCCTGCTAATATGATGCACTGAGAAGGACACAACATAACTTCAGCGGTATTTTTGTCCAAAACACATAATCTTAACTTAATCATCATAAAACAACAGACAGACCCAAACGGAGAGACATTCTGCAAAATAACCAGCCTGTACTTTTCAAATATGTCATGAAACACAAATAGAAGCTGAGGAACTATTACGGATTAGAGGACGTTAACAAAACATGACAAATGGATTTAGTGTACGATCCTGTTTTGGATCCTGAATTGGGAAAAGTAGCTAGAAAGGACAATATTCATTAAAATGACAAATTTGAATATGTACTATGGATAACAGCATTGCATCAATTTTAAATTTTCTGATTTAGATAAATGCACTACATTTAATGTAAAAGAATGTCTTTTACAGTATGTGAGTTATATCTCAATAAAGCTACTTATTGAAAAAAAAAGACAATGTCTAAGGTTTAGGCTTTCTTCACTTCCCCATAGCTCATTCCTCACTTTCCCAGTTTTCTCAACCATGTCTGACTATGTACTTTCATTCTTACTTTCCAATTTCCCTCTTGAATTTGAAGAGAACCAGTATTGGAACATTCCATCCACAACTGGTTCAGTGATGGACACACGACCCATGTCAGGCCAATTTGTACCAGCAAGACTCCATTTAGGGACTTCCATTGCTCTACTGTGAAAGGGAACTCCACTGCTGGATTAGGCATTTTGAGATTGAAGGTACCAGGGGTCTCTAGGAAGAGCCTGAAAATGGAAACCAACCAAAGGGAAGTATCTCTGTTGGTCTTGGTGAAGTAATCTGCACTGTGGAGTAAGCCATGTATGAAGTTGGCTCTAACCCTGAACTTATTAAGCTTATGGTAAGCTCTAAGTTGCCTGTTTTGATTAAGCCAGTTTGGGTCTTTTTTCTTTTTTCTTTTTTGTCTCTCGCAATGAAAGAATCCTAAATGATATAGCCTTTTTTTCCTGGGTGCCAACCCCCTCAGGACACGATTTCAACTCATCACCCCTCACAGGACCCTGCCTGTTAGGCCTAAAATTATAGGTTCCTGCCTATCAAAGGAGGGATACCAGGCAGTTCCTATACCACAACACATGTAAATTGGATTCTCACATAACACACAAATAAATGGGCATCAAACAATTGTTACCCCATAACTGAAAAGTTGGAAAGGAGTTATTCTCTTCCTATCCAAAAGCCAGAGAGGTTATGCCGGTAGGGGAAGTCGGGGCAAAGAGTGTGGAGGACTCAATAACCTGGAGAAAGGGTAAATAATTAGGTGGGCCTCTGATAATTAAACTAGCAGAATCCCCACACAAGGAAGGCCATTAGCTATCACTGAGAGCCGACCAAGTGAGTGTCTGTACGTGTGTGACCTGAGGTTGGAAAACATGTAGAACTCCAATCAAGGTAGTCACTTCAGAGAGACCAAAATGGAAAATGACTGTAAATAAGTAACCTGAAACCTAAGTATATACTCCCCTGCACCTAGCCTCATGCTTGGCACATGGCAGTTTCAGTAAATATTTGTTGTATGAATGAATAAATCTATATGAACAAAAGGGTCAACACACCGGAGGGAGATCTATTGAGCCTGAAGTAGGCAGTCATCCTCCACGTGGCGTCCAGGGGACAGGGTATCTCAGGTAGATATACACGTAGTTAGGAACATGGATGTGGCTATGGATAGAGAAAATATAGGCAGAGACCTGTCTCTGTGTGCTTGGTTAATGTATATCCACGACTGGACTACAGACCCTCTCTCAGTGGAGGGACCCGACCTTGGACTCTACCGTGTTGAACAAGGTAAATTTTACTTATTGTGGCCTCTTGGCAGCCAGCCAGCTGGCTTTCATCTAGTGATAACCTCCGCGTTTGTCATGAGCTAGGCTAGCCTTAGCACAGCGACTTTAACCTATGTACAGATCAGTGAAAAATACAACCATTGCATCAGGGGAGATGTTTTAAAAGTGGAAACCATGATAGATAATCAGTGCGTGTAGTTTTTGCTGTGTGATTCCTCCTTCTACACTAGGCCCTTTGTAGCACCCAAGACAAGGTCCAGCGGGCCTTGCCCCATCTCCATCAGGGACATCACATTCACATAGACACTGCTGCATCTCTCGTTCCAGATAGAAACACATTCCAGATTAAAAACGGAAACAAGTTTTCCATTTCTAAACCTACTAGTTCAATGCAAGTCCTTGCTTTGCTCTTTTTTGTGATTACATTTTCTTATCAAAGGAAAACACAGGGGCCTCATTGTGTCCTCTGTGTCAGTCATAACTAGAGAAAGGGAGTATGATCCCTCCTTGATTTATTCTTCCTTTTTTTTCTTTTTTTGGTGAAAAAGTAAACAAAAAATATTTGCTCGGAGAGAAAGGATATTATGTAAATAATTAGCCCATTCCAAGATTATGTTGTACATATATATAGTAGAGTGGAAAGCTTAAAAAAGGGTGGGAATTTGCAGCGGGACTTCTTTGAGAAATAGGACCTGTCTCTCTAGTTCTGCTTATCTAGAATACATGAAGAATGGATTGTATTGGCTAGTGCATTGAGCCCCCCAGCCCAGACCTGGATTTTCAACGTGGCAAAGAATCAGAAACAAGTGAAGGAGAACCAAATGCTAATACCATACTGAACTGAACAGAATCTCTTCTTCATCAAATGATAAAAATGTTGTGCTACTGGATTATATAGACTCTCTGGATCCTTGGTGTGTACACTAATTCCTCCTCGTGGGAAACTCTAACAGAGCATTTCTGGGAGAGCCAGGTAAGAGTGTGCTCAGACGGGTACCCAGGGGCAGCTGGTCAGGCTCATCATTTTGATGACACTTTCTTTCTCTGATTTTATAGGCTCAACCACAGCTTTCTCACCTACGGTTTGGTCTCCTGAGGCTATCTGAAGCATCAAAGGGTAACAATACTAAAATCTATACCTGACCATTAACCAATGTCTCTATTCCCCTTAGGTGCAAATGGAAATAACTTTATGTTGTTGCTGTTGCTGTTTTTCCAGTGTCGTCCTCTACTTTCAAAGAAGACAGTGAAGGCTGATGAAGATTGAAAATCGTACCACCCGTCAGTATTTTGAGGTCATCCAGGGTCGCTGATAGATGTGCTACTGTACCAGGAGTGGAGCCCTCCGTGGGAAGTTGTGGTGGACCTAGCGCCGCATCAGTGAGCCGCCTGCCAGGGAGAACAGGTGTCTGACACCCTTACCTTGTTCCTTACCTTGTTCCCCACCTCCTGAACGCAGTCCATTCCTAAATGGTTTCAGGTAGCCTTTTTTTAAGCCCCCAGGCCTGATGCTCTCTCTGTTTCAGGTCAACACTTTCACTGATCCAGAAACAAAAGCAAGGAAAAGCTGGAGGGGGAAAGAAACATGGAAAAAGACATTTTGGCACCCATGGAGGCTCTGACGACCCAGGCGAGGGACACAGACTCAGCCCCCACGCACGCAGGAGCCCCGCGTGCAGTTCAGACCGCACTTGAAGATGCTACACTTGCTGCAAGTAGTGGGGAAAATGTGGGGCAGGAAAGCATGGGTCCAAGGGAGGGTGATGAGATGGAAAAATTGTCTGATCTCAGTCTGTGTCTAAACGTGGAAGGTGAGGCCCCATGCCCACAGGCGGCCCCCAATCACGTCGCATGGCAGGAGGCTAACAGCAGGGGAAACGTGGGGAAGAAAAACAGCCATAAAAGGAGGAATCGAAAGGAAAGGAAGATTGTCTATTTTCCTTGTCCTCTGACGCTGCAGACTCGGGCATCTTCTGCAGCCCCGGTTCTGGGTAACGCTTGTGTCATGGGGCCTCTGCCAAGTAAGAGTTCGGAAGTTAGTGTGGGGCGTGAAACCACGGGGCAAAGGAGGAACAGTGAGACGGAAAAGACATCTGTTCTCACTCAGCCTCGGGAGGCACTGGCTGGTGCCCTGTTGCCAGAGGCAAGTCCAGATTGGCCCTCTCTTGAGAGGGATCCTCTAGTGGCTAAGGGGGAGACAAAAGCTGGGCAGAAAGACAACCGTAAAGGGAGAAATAAAAACAAGAAGAAGATGATGGCTAGTCCCTGGCCTCTGAGAGTACAGGTTTGGGGATCTTCCACAGAGCCATGTCAGTTACCAACGGCTCCTGCAAGGGCTTCAGAAGTTGCTGATGATGGAGTCAACGTGGGGCTTAGACGCAGAGGTCAAAAGGCTAAGAAGGGTAAAACGTCGGTTGTTACTTATCAGACTGCTCAGGCTAGCACCCCATGGCCAGCTGTGGCTCCGGGTCAGGGCTCATTGGAGGAGGTTTCCTTTGCTAACGATGGGGGGAACGTAGGGAAGAAAAGCAGCAGTAAGAAGAAGAAGAAAAAGAACAAAAGGGTCTTTTCTTCTCCTTGGCCGCTGACCGTCCAGGCTTGGGCATCATTCACATACACAAGTCTGGTTCACACTCTTTTGCAGGCCAAGTCTTCCAGGGCAGATATAGGGATGAGTATGGGCCAGAAAAGCTGGCTTCAGTTGGAGAATAGTAAGGAAGAAGCAAAGTCCGGTTTTCCTTGTCTTGGGAGGGTCCGGGAAGGCGCCTCCTTCCCAGCAACAGCTCCGGAGCAGGCTTCGTTTGAGGGGGCTCCGGCTCTGGAAGACCTACATTCCAAGCTGAGCCAAACCAGGAGGATACCCAAGAGGGGAAATGAGGACCAAGTGCAGAGCAGTGCAGAGAAAAGCCTGGAACCCTCTCAGGGCTGTAGAGATGTAGGGAGATACTCGGAGTATCAGGACTACTGGGACTACACGGAGACGAATTCTGCTGGGCAAGTCGACCGTCCCGACGTCTGTTCTTCAGTGGTGGGGGATGCAGGGACAAGAGAGGGAAAGCACTGAATCTCAGACAGACTGGATGGGGAAATGGGGAGGTTTATAAGATGCAGGAAAGAAAAGAAAGGGAACTAAGGAGCTCTCTGGGCCTTGGAAGAGTGACCATCTGTCTCTGTTTCGGAGAGAGAAGGGTTTAAAATGCTACTCTGAGGTAAGAGAGGCTCGCTACACAAATGGTCAGTTTTCTCCTGTTATACCATAATATCGCAATCACACGCTTGATGGGCGACTTCTCTCCTAAATAAGTTTTAAGTTTACAGGTGGTAGATGCTGTATAGTTGGCACATACAGGGTAACGTATTAGAGAAGCAAAAGTCCCTATTCTGTCTGTCCTCTTTCCCATAAGATTTTTCACATCCTTAGGAGAGGTCTGTTATTTATGGCCGACAAATGGTATTATGAGTAGAGTGTAAACCAATGGCAGAATGTGTATTGGATCCTGAGAACGCTTTTCCTGATTGGAAAACGTTATTGTGTATTGTATATTAGACTGTAAATTGCCTTAATGGTTGCAGTGAGTTCCTGGACTGGCCGGTTTACAGTCGCTGAGAGCACAGACTCTAGAGTCACAATGCCTGGGCTCAAACCCCAGGTTTGCGACTCACTACCTGTGTTCCTCTGAGCAAGTCCCTCCTCTCCTCGGGATCCCAGGTTGTGCTTCTATCACCTGGTGATAATAATAGCACCTGCCTCGTAGAATTGCATGAGGATTAAATGAGTTAACACACTCGAAGCCTTTAGAAGAGTACTTTGCATATAATAAGCCCTCAAACAGTGTCGCCTATTATTACGTTAGCTTGCAGCACTAAATTTCATGGACGGGTCTGGCAACTGTAGCATCATGTGTCTTAAAAGTTATACAAATGGCAGTGCAGACGCAAGACGGAAGATGATGCCTCCACTTAAAATTGTGGTAACAACAGTTCTTAAAGCCATGGGAAAATGCTAGTTAAGGGGAAAACGGGCAGTAAAATGGTAGCTATCATTTTGAAGTAGTAGGATTTCCACCATGTCAAGAAAATGTGCAGGAATACAGGCCAGGAGAGAAATATACTACTATGTTAATATCGGTTGTTGCTGGATGGTGGGATCATGCATGGGGATGTTTTTCTGCTTCTTAATTCTTTTCTATAACTCCCAAATTTCTATATTACCACGTAATCAGCAAATGATCAAACTAAATTAATGAGGGGGAAGAAAAAGACTTCTCCACGTTGGACTTGGAGGAGAGTCACCCGACATGGGAGGTGCTGAAGGGACTGGACCTTCCCCAGTGAAGACTCCACAGCCTGCAGCTGCTGGAAAAGAGGTCCAGGTGCCTTTGACTGTGGCGGAACAGAACACAGACAGCTACCTTACGGGGAAGGAGAGGAGGGACTTCTATTTTTCTCAAACACCTGTGGGAACAAGGGAGGGGTGCTTACTTTTCTGCTATAACCAACCATTGCCTGATTTGGCAGGGACTGTGCTGCTCTGGCTATATTATTGCTACTGTCTGTCACGTTTGTTGAAAACTTATCTAGAAGCTTGGCTGGACAATGTAGTTGGATATAGGGTGAGATTAAAAGGTATACTTGTTTTGACCTTTTGTATAGCCTGGCTTTGGGGTCAATTTAGTCAAAATGATGTCCTGATGCATTCCCTGGCAACATTGAAGGGGTAGATATTCATGGAAGACTCGGGGGTGAGGGTCAAGTGCCCGTTTTATGTGTCCCAGATACTCTAGCAGGGGTTTGGGAACTTCTGGAGGAGAACCTTCTTGAAGGTACAGGTGGGACTTTTCCGATGCCCACACATCTTCCTGCCCTGAGAGGTCCAGCTATACTCTGATCCCCCTTTAAAGGGACGGTAGTACCCCCAGTTGGTCACATGCCTTGCTGTAAAACCCATGGCCTTAACCAGAAGAGGGACTGGGTGTATGTGTGTGTTGAACAAGTGGCCACATAATCTTACTACCCCTCACTGTAATCTCAGGGGCGGGCTCTCTGATATACATCAAGGTTAGAATATAGAGAATGAAAGACTTCCAATGGAGCAGGGCTTTGGAAGGAAAAGAACAATGGGCTCCATGCTTTCCCCCAGGTGAGTTTTCCCCTCCACTGTCTCCCACATTAGTAGGAAATTCAGTGCAGGAAAACTACGCAGAGCAAGGGGAGGACCAGGGGAAAGGAATTGAGAAACTAGTTGCCCAGTTCTTGGTCTTGTTCAAGTTTAAAGCTATACAAGAGGGTAAAAGGGATCTGAGGTTTCTTCATTGTCCAGCTCAGCTCACCTGGGTAAGACTCACAATGGATTTGAGGCAGAAGGATGTAACTATGAATAAAGACTGCGTTTACCTAACGTATTTCCTGTGTCAGATTAATCCTGGGAACTTTCAAGTACAACAGCAGGCAACTGACAAGAGTCTTGGTACCGTGTTGTGGAGGGAATCCAGGCATCTGAGAAACAAGGCAACGTGATGGAATCACTCATTATGTGATAAGACCTTGACCCTGAGCTTTGTAGTCCCAACACATTATTTCTGCCTATTTCAAATCTAAATACTTCTGCCTGCCTTTCTTCCCTAAGAATTCTTGACATTTCTAGCCATGTCTATCACTGCTCCCCAGTAGGAACCATCTACTTCAACCAAGCTGGTCACCTTAGTGTCCCCCAAATATGCTATGAACACCCTCACCTGCAGCCTTTTTTCAAATTCTTGCCTATGCCTGGCCTGTCTTTCTCTCCTGGAACAGAGTCCCGGCTCCCATTTCAGAACACAAAGCTCCGCTAGGCCTTCCCCTCAGCTCACTGATGCATTTTCATTGTTTTATCTGGGCCTTTCTTTTCACCTGAACCAAAGCTATTTACTCTGTTGCTTCAGGGGCTCAGTGAAGTTTTGTAGCAGGAAATATTCCTGCAGGATATATATTGTTCTAAAACTCAGTCAGCCACTTGGGGGGTCACTTCCTGTACACATCAAGTGGGCTGGGTTCACAAGGGACTATACTTTAATTTCACAGCTAGGTAAAGAAATTGCTGAACCTCATTCATTTCCTACCAGTAAAATAAACGGGCTCCCTGGGGTGGGGATGGGGGAGCCCTGAGAAACTCAATAGCTCTTTCATGGGACCTGCCTTAAATAACAATCCTTCAGTACCCAGAGTTTATATAGTCCTTAGCTTCCAAGAGGTTCACAGTGGTCCTTAATATGAAAATATGCTGTCCGTAGTACATGAACATGGCATCAATGACCCATTGGCAGTAGGATGTGGGTTTGGGGTTGTTTTGCCAGCAGGGGTGAGGCCGCACTCAATCTTTCAGTCTCTTACTCGTTGTGACCGAAGGCAGCTATTTTCCAGCCAGGGATGTGCCTTGGAAGGGAGTAAAGCTGAATGATCCACGAAGTCCCCTCCCCTGGCCCAGAGCTCTCACCATGTCGGCTCACCAGCCAGAAGTACTTCAGTCTCTCAAGGTTCTTGTGTTCTTCGATTACTCACATGACTGCAGGAGTGTGGGCTCTGGAGTCTGACCATCTGAATTCAAACCCTGACTCTTCTTACTAACCTGGATAAATTACCGAACCCTTCTATGCCTCAATTTCTTCAACTGTGAAACGAAACTAATAATAGTACCTACCTCTTAAGATTGTTGGGAGGATGAAGAGAGTTAATATGTGTCAAGTGCCTAGAGTAGTACCTGGCAAGTGTTTAAGTCCTCAATTCACGTTGGCTATTCCTATTATTCATTCTTCCCCAGGGAAGAAACCAAGAACTGAAGTATTTTGCCCTGCCGGCTTTGGTTTGCCCTACGACCTAGTGCCAAGTTCTTCATCTTCATCTGGTTATCAAACGAGATTTCTTGACAATCACTTGACACCCACCCCTTGCCCATCCTGATAACATTATTTAAGTGCTTTTTTGACACTGCCATGGGTGCGTCAAAGAAGCTTCAGAGAAACATTGTTTCTGCCTTCAGTGAGCTCGACATTTACTTCTGAAGATGGGCCGAAAGGAAGGCAACTTGGGCAGCGTACAGACCCTATCACAGTGAGCACAGCCCAAACCCATTGGATCTAGGCACATGCAGGCCCAGCCCAAGAACATGTTTTTAACCCAAAGTTGGGAAAGCCACAAAAAAAGGTCTGGGCGGGGACTTCTCTGGTGGTCCAGTGGTAAAGAATCCACCTCCCAATGCAGGGGACGCAGGTTCGAACCCTGGTCGGGGAACTAAGATCCCACATGCTGCAGGGCAACTAAGCCCGCATGCCACAAGAGTGCTGTAACTAGAGAGAAACCCGAGCAGACGGTGTGCTGTAACGTGAAGATCCCGCAAGCCTCAGCAAAGATCCTGTGTGCCGCAACTAAGACCTGATGTAACCAAGAGAATTAAGGAAAATAAGTAAATAGAATAAATATTTTTCTTTAAATTTTTAATAAATAAAAGGTCTGGGTGATGTCTTATAAGACATTCCTGGTTTGGTTTCCTGACAAGGTGAGAAAAATCCACATCAGTTAATCACCCACAATTATGCTGGATATTGTGAGAATATCTATCTATCATCTATCTATCTATCAATCACCTATCTACCTACTTACCTGTCTATTTCTTATTTCAGCAGGGTACCAGATCCTTGAAGATTTTCCAATCTAGCAAAAATCTTGAAACAATTTTTAAAATAATGCAACAAAAGGACAAATGTTGTATGATTCCACTTATATGAGGTACCTAGAATAGTCAAATTCATAGAGACAGAAAGTAATATAATGGCTACCAGGGGCTGGGGGTGCAGAATGGGGGTACGAAGTTTCAGTTTGGAATGATGTACAAGTTCTGGAACTAGACAGTGGTGATGGTTACACAACAACGTGAATATACTTAATAATACAGAACTGTACATCTAAAAATCGTTAATATTATAGGTTTTAAGATATGTACATTTTACCAAATTGAAAAAAAATAATGCAAGACTATAAAAAAAACCTCACATGCTAAATTATGCAAACTATGCTGACAGTTATTTCTGGTCATAATGTGTTCAGAATAAGGAAAACCGAAAGATGACTGGAGTAGCTCAGGAAAGTTTTCTAGAAAAGGCAAGATATGAGCCAGGATTAGATGAAGGGGGACAATTTGGAAAAGGGGGAGTGAGAGGAAAATTTCTGGAGCAGAGGCCCAGAGATAGTGATGAGTATGGCCCCCAAAATGAGCACAGTCGTCCCAACAGAAAGAGGTGTGTGTGCTTACCGAGCAGTGGGAACTGTGGCCGCTTGAGTGGGGTGGAGCCTGACCACGGAGGGACTTGAACTGCAAGCAGACACTTGAATTGGAAGCTTTGGGCACTAGACATTCATTGTAGTGTTATATAATTTAACTTTTTACTACTGAAATCTGAGCAACATCTGCAGTCTACTTAATTATAAGGAGTCTGGTTTTGATAATACGTTATAATTATGTAAGATGTCATCATGGGGGGGGGAATTGGGGTGATGGGTATTAGAGACCTCTTAGCACTCTTTTTGCAACTTCTTGTGAGTCTATCATTATTTCAAAATCAAAAGTTAGAAAATGAACGTTTGAAAGATCAATCTGTCATCTGCGTGCGCGCTGATTTGAAAGGAGGTGAAATGGACACAGGATGAGAAAAAGTTATTCCAAGCAGGTATTTCCTCACTTAAACATGGCTCATTCAGAAAAGAGGTTGGCCCTGGGTAAACAAAACTTTCCTTTGGGCTGTTCAGTCAAAGAGAAAAATTTTTTGAGTTTGTTGAATTTATGAGCCAAGGGCCGTGTTGTTGGATGAGGATGTTTGGTCTTGGGAATTTGGAGTTGGGACTTTCTAGTCAGCCATCTGGGGGTGAGTCAGGCTCTGACAGGGCAAACAGCCACCGGTTTATAAAGAAACTGTGAATGATTCATCTGCTCAGATGTTGAAACAGCTAAACTAGAGCTTATTCTCTAGGAAAACAATGGAAACACCTCTAAACGTCTGTAGCCTATAGAGAAGGTGCTGGGCTTGGTACAATCTTCTACAGCAAGTGAGTGGGCATCTGGCTGTACAATATGCCCATCGAGCGATGCAGACTCAGAAGTCCATCATCCAAACATCATCTGCTTATCCAACCAAGCCCACTCAGCATCTAGAATCTACAAAAGAAAAAGCTGAATGCCGACAAGCACATTTCTCCCACTTTCCTTCCTTGCATTTCTTTTCAGAAAACAGATGTTGGTTGCGGTAGACAGTGAGTGAAGGGACAGGAGCTGGAGGGCATCCTTCCAGATGGTCTCTTCTTAACCGGTAGCTAGCTAGCTCCCAAAGGGGAGCCCTTTGCCCCCCTCCCCCAGCTGATTGGGACCTCAGAGGAGCCACTTGGAGTAAATCTGGCTGGCTGGCTTCAGCTGGTTGCCTGGATACAAGCCAAAAGTGGAGTGGGAGGGTGATGAGAAGGAACTGGAATCTCTCTTCCCTGTTTTTGTCTTCCACTTGCTCTTCCTAAAGTTTACACCCTTCATTCCATTCGGTTTCCTGCTTCAGCATTCCTTTCTGGGGGACAGGCCTCTTGCTGCCGGTTGAGTTTGTTTTCGGCCCTGCACAGCGGCTGTGTTCCTTAATGTTTCCGAGGTAGCTCAATTATCTTGATCGTTTCAGTTTGGGCTCCCTAATTAAACCAGCTGGTCATGAATACACAGAGGATTTATCACTTAATAGCTGAACTGCTAGGTCATTAAGGAATAGTAAAGAAACAGTCAAGTGATTGTTAATCTTGCAGAAAATGTAACAAGGAGATGGCCATTTGCTTCCTGTTGTATCCTTTAACGTTTCTGTCTGTGAAAGGATGGCTTGTGTTTTCCCTTTTTGGCCTTGGGGGTCGGAAGCACAGTTTGCGGTGAGGTAAGGGGCATGGCAGGGTGGAGGGCAAGCAGAGGAGACTGTTTGGGACTTCTGAGAGCAAGCTGTGTACTTTTGGCTTTTTTTTTTTTTTCCGGTACGCGGGCCTCTCACTGTTGTGGCCTCTCCCGTTGCGGAGCACAGGCTCCGGACGTGCAGGCTCAGTGGCCATGGCTCATGGGCCCAGCCGCTCCGCGGCATGTGGGATCTTCCCGGACCGGGGCACGAACCCGTGTCCCCTGCATCGGGTATCCTACAAGGTTTGTTCCAAAGGTATTTGCATGATTTCCTGGGCAGGTATTTGCATTCACCTGGGTAGGTAGCTCGATTCCAGTCCTTCCCACTGCTCCTGTGTGGCTCTCAGGAGAGGGGAGAGTGAGTTTGCCAAGGGGACTCAAAACTTGAATGTCTTCCTTCATCACATCCCAAACTCTGTTCCCATTTAGCTGGTGACTGATGAGGATCCTTGACCTTGACCTACACCAGTGCTCCAGCAAAGCAGAACAATTACCCCAAGGCCAGGCGATACACCAGGCCAACAAAGTCACTTTTAACTCTCAAATTGTGTGCTGTGGTTGGGAGTGAGGAAGCGGGGCTTTTGAGTTCGGGAACCGCTTGAGCACCTCCTAGCAGTGGACCGTGTGATTTGCCCTGCTGGCAAGCCTGTGCTCTTTCTTCTGCAAACACACTGGGCTACAAAACCAGCCCTATGGTGAACCAGGGAGGTATGTAGCCCATTGGGGAAGGAGATGAGTGGGCATCGGAAAAGTCCCACCTGTACCTTCAAGAAGGTTCTTCTCTAAAAGTTCCCAAACCCCTGCTAGAGCATCTGGGACACATAAAAGGGGCACTTGACACCCACCCCCCCGAGTCCTCCATGAATATCTACCCCTTCAATGTTGCCAGGGAATGCATCAGGACATCATTTTAACTAAATTGACCCCAAAGCCAGGCTATAGAAAAGGCCAAATCAAAAATTTACTTTTTAGGGCTTCCCTGGTGGCGCAGTGGTTGAGAGTCTGCCTGCCGATGCAGGGGACACGGGTTCGTGCCCCGGTCCGGGAGGATCCCACATGCTGCGGAGTGGCTGGGCCCATGAGCCATGGCCGCTGAGCCTGTGCATCCGGAGCCTGTGCTCCGCAACGGGAGAGGCCACAACGGTGAGAGGCCCGCGTGCAGCAAAAACAAAAAACAGAACAAAAATTTACTTTTTAATCTCAACCTTTACCCAGTTACATTGTGCAGCCAAGCTTCCAGATAAGCTTTCAACAAACTTGGCAGACGGCAGCAATAATATAGCCAGAGCAGCACAGTCCTTGCCAAATCAGCCAATGGTTGGTTACAGCAGAAGAGTAAGCGCCCCTCTCCCATGTCAGGTGAATCTCCTCCAGCACGTCCATCATAGAGAAGTCTTCTTCCTCTTCCTCTCCTTCTCCTTCTTCTTCCCTCTCCTTGTCCTGTCCTCTTGCATGGTCCCAGCATCCAGTAGTAACCAATATTAACATCGTAGCATATTTTTCTCCCGGTGTTTATTGTTGCACATTTTCTTGACATGGTTGAAATTCTACCACTTCAAAATGATAGCTACCATTTTATCATCTGCTTTCCCCTCTTAAGTAGCATTTTTCCATGGCTTTAAGAATTTTTGTTATCACAGTCTTAAATAGAGGCATCATCCTCTGTCTTACATAGGCACTGCCATTTGTACAACTTTGGCGAGAGTAATTCTTAATGCTTTGTCTTTCAGCACTAAATTTCACAGAAGAGTCTGGTGCTGTGGTATTATGTGTCCTAATAACCCCTGGGGTCTTTGTTGAATGCCAAAGCTTACCTCCATCCTTTTACTGAAGCTGAGAGAACCAGACCCCGTAAGTTTTCCTGTCGAACTCATGTTTAAAGTTGGAGCATCTTCAGGCCTGTGGCTTCCAAGTTCTTATGTGGCAATGCCTAATGTTGTCAATTCCATACTTCTAACATGCAGCTCTGTTCCCTATGTTATAGGATGCCCAGTTCATCCAGGTTTGCCTAGGGCTTTGTGTTCTAGCACTGAAAATCCTGTGTCTTAGGAACCATCTCAGTCCCGGACAGATGGGAACAGTGGAGAGACTGTCCCTATTTTAGCACTGAGAAGTCCTGCATCTCCAGAAACCCTTCACTCCCAGGCAAACATAAATAGTTGGTCATTCTCTATAAGATTCCATAAGGAATTGGCTGATGGCATTCCTTCTACCAGGGGTATTTGCATTTTAATAAGACGTCCTCCAAATCACGAATGCACAATCCAAAGGAATGAATGGCTAATAATGGAATCACAGGTACTGGGAGAAGTTGGTGGGATAGCAACTTTCCTCCCTTCCCATGCCTTTCAGTTCTCGTTCAGGTGACTGCATACTCTGCCAGCTCCTTCCAGGAGGCAACAGACAGTGTTATATTACAATTGTTGGGAGTCCTTATCCCCTAGGGCATGGTTCTCAGACTTAAGCTTAAATCAGAGTCACCCAGAGGGCTTGCTAAAAACATTGATTTCTGGGTCCCATCCCCAGAATTTCCCATTCAGGTGGTCTGGGGTAGGGCCAGGGATTTGCAGTTCTAAAGAGTTTCCAGATGCTGATGCTGGTGGTCCTGTGACCTTACTGAGAACCATGGCGTATATTAGTTAGTACAGTCTCTGCAGACCAACTGCATGAGTTAGAATCCTTGCTTTAATACCAATTGGTTTCACAACCTTAGCTACTTACCTAACTCCTTGTGCCTCAGTTTCCTCATTGGTGAAAGTGGAGGTAATAACAGGACCTCTTTCATTGGATTGTTGTGAGGTAATGAAACAGTGCCGGGCTATAGTAAGCTACGTATGTGTTTATTATCATTACCCCCAAGCTAATAAGAACTGATATGTTATTCTTCTTCTTTAGACTTAAAGCAAGCTGCAGGCACTTTGCGCTCCGACAAGCATTCCTGCCATGCCCGGCCCCTGGGTAGGGTTTGCAGCTGCCCTGGTTCTTCCAGATGCTGACTGCCCCTCTGGAGAAGTTTGGCTGAGCTAGCATTTAGTATTCTCTCTATCCCACCCTGCAGGCTTTTAGAAAGCTTCCAGAAAAGCTCTCCTGTTTGCCAGGAGAATGCCCATCAGTGTATCCGCAAAGCAGCCCAAAGTATTTGAATAACACATGGCCCTATAAACTCCATAGACAAAGCCTTAGTTGTTGAGGAAGAAAGACCGCTTAGTTGGAATAGACACATGCGGACTTCCTTGTTTAAGGACGGATGAGTTTATAGCAGGATGCAAACATTCAGTGTGTGTGTGTGTGTGTATATATATATATATATATATATATATATATATATATTGCCTTTCTCCGTTAGGAGGGGTCATTTGGCCCATTGTCCAGCAAAGAGCAACCTTCCCCAGGACGAAGGGCACATTTCTCCTCTTCCCTGCAGGAAGCAGAGGTAAGCGATTGAGTTTTGTGAACACTGAGCCCCTTCCCTGACCTCCAGGGAAGATAAGCCTCTTTTCTGTTGCCATTGATTGGGAGTCCAGTTTTAAAAGAGCCACTGAGGCTCTTCCTGGTGGGCCCTGAAGGGCTTTTGCTAGTGTCAGTGAATGAAAGAAGTGGATCTGCAGGGGAAAACAGCCAGCTTGAGAGAGCATGGTCGATTTTAAGGGAGCACGCACAACTCACAGGTGACAGATATTTGCCACTTAGAATTTGGGCCTGTGTTGTTGGATCTTAAGACTTTAGAAGAAAAAAGAAGAAGAAGCCCAAACTCCAGTTTTTTAAAGGAAATCTTTTTTTTTTTTTTTTTGGCCATGCCACTTTTGGGATCTTAGTTCCCAGACCAGGGATTGAACCCTGGCCACAGCAGTGAAAGTGCTGAGTCCTAACCACTGGACAGGCAGGGAATTTCTGAAATCTGATTTTTAAATGTTGTTAACGCACTGAAATCTTTTAAAAAAACATACCGTGTAAGCCAAACAAATATGTCCACAGCACATACTTGCCAGCATATGACCTCCACATCATCATGAGAGAAAAGACACTAGGGCTTTTAGCATGGGTGGCAAATGAGGTTAGCAGCAGGCAGGCAGGAGAGGCTGGGTGGGTGGAGAAAAGAGGAACAGGAACACTGAGTACAGTCCTTGAATTGAGGGTGAGCCTGCCAGCTAGCTACCCAACCTTCAGCGGGTAGGAATAACATGAAACATTTATTGGACACAAGCTGTGCCAGGCATTGTTCTGAAAGCTTGACTTGTATTATTTAATTCAATCATCACAATATCCCTGGGAGGTCGGTCTCATTATTAACCCCATTTTAGTTCACTTCACCTGCACCCCAGGCTCGCTCCAGTTGACTTCACAGACCAGGAGCTTTGCCCTGGTCAAAGCACCCTACGAGCCAATGCACTGCTATAGGCATTGGTTTTTTTTTTTTTTATTATTTATTTATTTATTTATTTTTGGCTGCGTTGGGTCTTCGGTGCTGAGTGCGGGCTTTCTCTAGTTACGGCGAGCGGGGGCTATTCGTTACGGTGCGCGGGCCTCTCCCAGCGACTGCCTCCCCCTCGCCCCCTGGCCGCGCTGCCGAGCACAGGCTCCAGGAGCATGGCCTTCAGTAGTTAGGTAGGTACCATGTTGGTAGGTACCATGGATTTCATGCAGCAGCACTACCCAAACCCTAAGAAACCTAGGAGTCCTGGCCAGGCATCACAGAGGAAGCCCCGAACCTGTTTGCGGGGGCCATGAACTGAGCATGCCAGAGCTCAGATAGTGGGAAGCAGCTACATTATTCTAGTTTTATCTCCTGTTGGCTTAAAAACTAGTAGCAGAGCACCAAAGGAGTAACCAACAGAACAAATCAGCTTTGATGGGAGGCAGGGCATGGGCTCTCTATGCCTTTGAAAGCTACTTCATACAGGAGATTGCAGGGAGGGATTTGGGGGGACTGGAGAAGAACATGAAGATACTGGGGACCCAGAGCCGAGAGGAGTGGAAAAGAAGGCTAGAAGGAGGCAAAGAGAAAGTTGGCCTGCTACATGACTTTTCTGAGGGCCAGTCTTGAATGGAGGTCATTAGCCTGGCTGCAAAAGAACCACAGAAGGAAATGGGGTTAGGAAATTCAATCAGTCCAAATGTTGGACTAGGGCCCCGGTCTCTTTGAACATTTTTTCCATTTCCTTTGCGTAACTGCAGCCACAGACGCGGGGAGGGGATTGTGAATCTGGCCTAAGGTCTTGGTTTATCATTATCTAAATATATATTTACCAAAGACTTACCAAACAGGGTTTTTTTTAAAAGTTCTGGGTGATGTCCTTTCTGGTATTTTCTTAGGGAAATGAGACTGTTGCTTCATCAAATGATGGGTTATTTATTGATGGAGAAAAGTAACCAGCAAGAGCATTTCCCCATATTGCTTAGTAACTTTTACACACACTCCTAAGTCATATTTATATACTGGCTTAGCACTAGTAATTACTAAACAACAGGAAATTCCTAAAAGGTTTCAGTATATATAAGGCATGGACATATATACACTACCAAATGTAAAATAGATAGCTAGTGGGAAGCAGCCGCATAGCACAGGGAGATCAGCTCGGTGCTTTGTGACCACCTAGAGGGGTGGGATAGGGAGGGTGGGAGGGAGACGCAAGAGGGAAGGGATATGGGGATATATGTATATGTATAACGGATTCACTTTGTTATAAAGCAGAAACTAACACACCATTGTAAAGCAATTATACTCCAATAAAGATGTTTAAAAAAAGATATCAAAACATTTTGGCTTCAAAAAAAAAAACCTCTTGGCTAGAGAGTTTCATGTTCACTTTACAATGTCAAAGCTGAAGTTCATGGGTTTTCTTCTCTCAACTATTGAATGATTACTTTGGACCCACTAGTTAATTGGTCATTTGATAGCATCTATTGGGTACTCACTGTTGCCATCATTGTGCCTAGTAACAATAGCTACCATTTACTGAGCACTTACTAACTGCCAAATATTGGGCTAAGTAGATTATCTTATTTAATCCTAATAACTGCCCTACTCAGTTAGTGTTGCTACCTTCATTTTACAGATGAAGAAACTGAGACGTGGAGGAGTTTAGTAACTTGCCCAGGGCCGTAATACAAGCCCAGGTCTCTCTGCCTCCAAAATCTGTGTCCTAAACTACAATAACAACCACAACACCATCAGTGACAATGATTGACTTTTATTGAATACTTTACATGCCAAACATAGTACTAAGTGTTATTTATGTGTCATCTCATTTAACCCTCAGAATGATTCTGTGAGCTCAGCACTATTGCCATTAGCCCTATTTTGCATCTGAAGGAAATGAGGCTCAAAATGTCAATCTTCCCAAAATCACACAGCTGGTAAGTGAAGGAACTATGATTCCAAATAGCTCCATGTGACAGCAGAGGCCAACTCAAAGGTCACCTCCTCCAGGAAGCTTTCCATAAACCCTCTAAAATGTTTTAGGTGTCTATGTACCAGGTTGTTGTGAGGACTGAATGGGTTAATAAAGCACAGCAGTATCTAGCAACCTGGCATTTTTATTATTATTATTATTATTGAAAGGAAATAAGACAATCCCATTCCTATCTTGAAGAAACAGTCTTACCTGCCAGTTAACCAAATATACCAGAAAGTAAGTGTGAAACCAGCATGATGACAATAATAGACTTGGATGCAAAATCCTGTTTCTGAAAACTTCCTGTCTCCTGTTTTTGACCTGAACTCCTTGGTGACTATAAGAACTCTCTAGAAGCCTCCTAACAGGGGTCCACAGCAGATGTGGTTCATCTGTCCTGCACAGTGGTTTGTTTTCATTTTTGACTTTAATATATTAAGGCACAGCATGCACACTCCACCTCACTGTGGGCACCACTGCTCTCTGCTGTTTTAAACTCTCAACGTCCCTGCTTAGCCCCTGAAGGCCTTTGAGCTGGAAACCTCTGCCCTAGTACCTCTACCCAGAGCCTTCATCAGGGACCAGCTGCCCTGGAAGAACTCTTGATTCTTCTTCGATCTGTAAGCATCAGCCTGAATGAAGGTGTTCCCCCTACCCACTCCCCCCACGTGGCACTGACCTCCTACTTCATTCTCATCTCTTGCTGTTTCTGAGCTCCTGCTCTACACTCTGGCCATGCTGAACTTCATTCAGTTCCTCAAACAAATCGTGTTCTCTCTCAACTCCTGTCCTTAGCACTTGCTGTTCTCTCTGCTTGGAACATTCTTAACCCTACTTCACTAGGTTAATTCTTCCTCACCCTTCAGGTCTTTAACATAGAGATCACTTCATCCAGGAACCTTTTCCCAACACTTTAAGTAAACTTTAAGGGCTCCTCCTCTGAACCCTCATAGTGCCCTATACTTTAGTAGCAGAGACTGTCTAGTTTTTCACTAGCCCTATTTCCTTACTGGACAAAGGGGAAGATTACATGTCCCAGTCTCTCTTACCTTTGGATTGACTTGTAGTCACTTTCGAGTCTGGCCATAAATCACGCTATGTGATACTCCACGTGCTGTCTTTGCTTATTGGCTGCAGAATACAGAGGATCCACTGACGGACCTAAGGAGATCTATGGGATGGTGAAGCGATATGACAGAAAGAGCCTGGATCCTGAGTCCTTGAAAGACAGCTGCCTAGGAGAGCTGTTTGAACTGGATTGGCCTGTGACATGAATGACAAACTTTTATTGTGTTGAACCACTGAGATGTGAGGGTTGTTTGTTACAGCAGCTGGAAATAATTGCCTTGATTAATGTATCTTCCTTATGTCATAGTACATAAAACCCTGATAGTAACTACCTATTTACTCGTCTTTATGAGTCATTAGAATGTAAGCTCCACCAAGGCAGGGAGTTCTGTCTGTTTTACTCTCTACTATATCTCTAGCATCTAGGGTGCCTGGCACTTTTTAATTACTCAATAAATACTTGTTGAATAAAAAAATGAATGAGCATCTTATTTCTTTTAAAACCCACTTTGAAAGAGTAGAAGGAGCCATACCATGCCATCAGGGCCATCGCACTCATGCTGCCTGAGGGAGAAGCTGCCTTGACCAAACACCAAGTGATGCATTCTAGATCACAGCTCTAGAACCAACCTTATGGGGAAAATCCCATCATCCCTTACATTTCTGTTAACCTCAGCCATTGCCAGTCTAACCCTACCACCCCCCAGTCCCAAAACCTCTTGCCAAGGTCAATGAAGACTTCCACGTTACCACATCCAATAGGGTCCTTTTTGTCCTCATCTAACTTGATCTTCCAACAGTGTTCAATACAGTTTACTACTCTCCTCCAACAGTCTCCTCTCTCAGCCTCTGTAACATTGTAAATTAAAAAAAAAAATTCTCCTATATCTTTGACTGTTCCCTTTCAGTCTGTTTTGAAGCCTCCTCCTCTAGCTAATATCTGTTCCCATGGCATCTATAGGTTAATTTCTTCCATATTCGTATTCCCAACCCAAAGTCTCCTCTAAATGCTAGACTCACATCACCAGCTGCCTAGAGATCTACTTGGAGTTCTCAGAGGCAACTCAAACTTCAGCTGTCCAAAATAGAACTCTTAATTAGTGTCCTCTTCCCTACCCCTTCGGTATAACTGTTCCTTTCCATCTTTTCCATCTCATCAAAAGGAATCACCATCTACCAAGTCACTGAAGCCAGAAACTGCTAAATCATTCTTGATTCTGCCATCTCCCTCACCTCTAACATCTAATCAGCAAGCTCTGTAGTTTCTACATCCAAAGTATACCATGTACCACTCTTCTTTATTTTCATGGCCAACACTCTAGTCTAAGCCACTATTACTTCTTGCCCGTACTACTGTAATAAACTCTTAACCGATTATCTAACTTATACTTTCCTTCCTTCTAGTCTAGTCTCCACACATGAGCCAGAATAATCTTTATAATGCTTTATTCTATCAATGTATTACATAGCGCGTAGCACAGTGCTTGGCACAAAGTAGTTACTCTATAACGTGTGTTGAATGAAATAACAAGCATTTCCACCTAGCTTGTGGAATTTGAAGAGGATGGTGAGGTTGCCTTCAATCCCATTCTCAAAAAACTCTCTCCATCCCATTCAACTTATAACAGCATGTGAAATCCCCATTTGAATCAATCCTTTGGGCTAAGGCACTAGTCGGCAAACTACAGCCCACTAGCCAAATGTGGCCCGCCACCTGTTTTTGTATGTCCAAACTGAGAATAGTTTTTAAATTTTTACATGATTAAAAAAATTCAAAAGAAGAATACTATTTCATGACGTGAAAATTACATGAAATTCAATTTATTTACTTATTGGAACATAGCCACTCCAATTTGTTTATGAATTATCTATTGCTAACGTCATGCTACAATAGCAGTGTTGAATAGAGGCAGCAAAGACTATGTATGGCCCTCAAAGCCTAAAATATTGACTATTTGTCCCATTACAGAGAAAGTATGCCAACCCTTGGGCTAATGTATTGAATGATCCTATTAAAATGTGTTGCCTGAGAAAAGTAGCAGAGTGAGCCGTTATCTATCCGCCATCAACACTCAGACTTGGATTTGTTGATTTGATCTGTTTCAGTCACCCAGAAGGGGCCTAGGAAAATGGGTTATAAATTAAGAGAAGTTTTGTTGGGGGAAGAGAGTAAGACAGGTCCAAAGCATGTACCCCTGACCTTCTCTGGGGAGAAGAGATACATTTAAGTTGTCCCAAAATTCGAAGTCATGAGTGGGAACCAGGGAAAGGGGACAGTGGTGCTTCTGGGGGAGCCTGGTGAATGAACAATGAAGGGGGTGGTGTCTGCCCATGCACAGTGGGAGAGAGGAAAAAGAGTATCTTCTTGCCCACATCTCCTCATTGCTTGATGCTTAAAGTGCCTGGGAGCCATAGAGAAGGCAGCCCAGCAGAAGCTAAGAACCTGCCATAGAGTAGGTCAGGCTTCCCGTTCAGTGGAAACTCATGGTTTCCATTGTGATGAACCTTGGGGATGCCTGGTAACACTTGGGCTGGGGCACAATCCACCGGGGAGGGAGAGCTGGGCACAGAGTCAGTCCGAGCAGCACAGAGCATCAGGAAAGACTCGGGTCCCAGGAGGATCAGGGAAGGGATAAGACTGAACGTCAACAGCACTTCATTCACTATGTTGATCTTTGCTCTCCTTCATACACATCCTCCAGATTTAGCTTTGTAATCACCAAGATCTGAAGAACCTCATTGCTATCAAGTCCTCTGTAACCGCTTGCCCCCAAACTCAAAATGTGACGGTTGGGATTGGGGCAGAGGTTTTCTACCCTCTCCCAGCTTCTTTCTTACGCCAAAGAGATGGCATGCTCCTGGGCCTCCAGAGGTTTTCTCAGGAGATTTCACTCATTTATTGGTTTAGGTGAGTATGCTACCACCCAGACAATTGTCCTGCATGCCCACACACTGACACAGCTCCCTTTCCCTCCCCTACTGGGCAAATTATTCCTGCTTCTCAGCACGAGTCACCACATAAGAGCTACCACAAGGTCAGGGGCCCCAACATGCTGTTTTTTACAAAGGGTGGGGAAAAAGGAAGGAGATAAAGAGAGTGGGTAGAAATGGGGAATGGAGCAAAGGGAGTAGACCACAAACCAAAGGGGTAGTCTGGTCCTCGACTTCCTATTGGCATGGTGGGCCCTTGGATGTGTTAGGCAGGCTTCCCCTTGCTATTCAGTTTCACTTCCCTTGCTGTTTTTGTTTTTTTTCTAACATCTTTATTGGAGTATAATTGCTTTACATTGTTGTGTAAGTTTCTGCTGTATAACAAAGTGAATCAGGTATACGTATACATATATCCCCATATCTCCGCCCTCTTGCATCTCCCTCCCTCCCACCCTCCCTATCCCACCCCTCTAGGTGGTCATAAAGCACTGAGCTGATCTCCCTGTGCTATGCGGCTGCTTCCCACTAGCTATCTATTTTACATTTGGTAGTGTATATATGTCAGTGCCACTCTCTCACTTCGTCCCAGTTTCCCCTTCCCCTTCCCTTGCTCTTTTGTTCTGTTTATTCCCTTGCAGATTAAGGAGTTTATTCTATGCTACAGTGTTAGGGCCCAAGGGGATCACCAAGGGGACTTAGAGAAAGAGCCCTATATGAACATTCTCATGGACCTAAATAGGTGGAGTCTAATCCTATGAAGTTAAAGGTACTGTTGGAACACCAAAAATGGTGTTGAAATCCAAGGGCAACGTAGAGGACTAGTGACCGTAGTAGGACAAGACAGGCTGGAAGAGCCCCTAACCCTGGTAATAATAAAAATATTAATAAATTATTAATAAAATTTAAAAATTAAAACTGTTTTAAAACATGCACACACATATACACATATACACGTATAATGTGTTTAATATGGTCCTCACAACAACACAATGAGGTAGGTACTGGAATTAATGCCATAGCCCAAATGAGAAAACCAAGGGCTCTCAGGTGAAGCAATTGCCCCAAAGTCTCTAGGCTACTAAGACACAGAGCCAGAATTTGAGCCTAGGGACCTGGCCCCGGAGTCCATGCCCTTAACCACTAGATTGCTGCTCAGAGAAAGTCAAAGTGCTTAAATATAAATGACTATTTTGACCCTTGATCTGAGAGAGTCCCATGATCAATCCTTTCCTTCCAGGGCAGACATTCTGACATGTAGCTCTGAGGAGAGGGAGGGAAGGAGAGAAGGAAGTAGAATACGAGATGCTCTGCACTGCCACGTGTCCCTTGCCCTACCTCTTCATAACGAGGTACATGCTTAGCTTTGGCTGGGATTGGCAGAGTCTCATCTGGAAAAAGTCTTAGAGGCTGGCACTGCAGCTTTGAAAAGCTCTTGGAGTTTTCACGCTGCTTATGTTTCTTTGCGTCCGTATCATGGATTTGTTGCTCCTTGCCACGCATCATTTCCTCTCATATAATAGGGTTTTATGGGGCCACTCACACTCTTGGAGGACAGTATACACATTTTGAGCTTAGGAGGGAGGCTTTCTGGTAAGAGACAGCAAAGGAGGAAGTGACTCACAACTGAAAATTTTCAGCTGGTCAGAACATTCTGTCTGATGCATTCAACCACTGATAGAGTAAGGAAGGAGTCTATCATTCCCATCTTCACAAAAAAAGCTGCCCGGGGTAACTATCACGCTTTCCACTGAAACAAAGTTCACCATCAGAAACTTTCTGGGGTTGACTCCTGGACGTAATTGCAGCCATGGGTGCCCAGAATTACATCAGGTTAAATTAAATTAGGTTTAATTTAACCTTAAATTAGGTTTAAGTTGTAATGAAGGACTGGACTAAATATTCAATGACAGCTCAGGTCCTGGAACATAGCCAGTCTACTTGTAAAGAAACAATAATCATTGAACAGAGCCTCTCCAGGATGGAAAATAGATGACTGTCCCATACTCACACAGCTGCCATATGCTAGATTGAAGTGGGACAACCTCAAGCAGGGTAGACAGAAGGATGCTATAAAGATGTACGAAGTATACTATAAGGATGCTATAAAGGATGCTATAAGGATGCTATAAAGGATGCTATAAGGATGCTATAAAGATGTACGAAGTATAAAGATGACTTTAAAACATAGACTGTAGTTGCTGGGGAACACTGCAACAGATGGAATACTAGGTATGCCACAATACTAGGGCTGCTGCTCCTTCTAAGGATGGGCATTGAGAAGACCAGGGGACAAAGAGCTTCAAGCTGAAACTATAGACCAAGGACAACCTTTATATATGGAGTGTGCATGATACTAATCGTCATGGGCATGTATCTGCATGTATAACTATATAGGTGTATAGTAGCATCTTGGAAGACCTAACAGTGATCACTATAAAGAGTATTAGTGGTTAACATACTTAGAATTTGATTAAAATGCTTACTGACCACCAAATATAGACTTTGCTAACCTCAACAGAGGAATGTGAAGAGGAACAGGGGAAAATAACAGATGGAAATGTTACGAACCAGCTATGATTTTCATTTTTTCAAGAAAAACTTGTGATCATCTTTAAAGAGAAGAAAATAAGATGAAAAGAGGGGAACTAAGAATGTGAAGCCAGGTTCTTTCAAAATGAAGGTTTGAAAAAAAGGTAATGACTTAAAAAAAAATCTCCATCCACCTAAAATTTTCTGCAAAGAATTTTAGAGGTTTATTAACTATCTGACCAGGTCTTGTGTACCAGAGGTTTTTAACCTGGGGTTTAGAGGGCCTGTGAAACCCTTGAGATTATATGCAGAACTCTACGTGTTTATTTAAAGATGTGTGCATATTTTTTCATAAAGACAGATTTCTGCCCTTTTTTATATTGGCTTTTTTATATTGGCAACCTTGACATTAGTTGGTACGATATGTTTTCCTTTAACCATAACATGTTTACCATCAGTGTAATTAAGATATACATCTCTGACTTAATGCGAGAAGATATTTGCAAACGATATATCTGACAAGGGGTTAATATCAAAAAAATATAAAGAACTCATACAACTCAACATCAAAAACACAAATAACCCAATAAAAAAGCAGGCAGAGGACCTGAAGAGATATTTTTCCAAAAAAAGATACATAAATGGTCAACAGGCACATGAAACGGTGCCCAACATCACTAATCAACAGGGAAATGCAAATCAAAACCACAGTGAGATATCACCTCACACCTGTTAGAATGGCTATTAGCAAAAAGACAGCAAATAACAAGTGTTGGTGAGGTGCAGAGAAAGTGAACCCTCATGCACTGTTGGTGGGAACGTAAATTGGTGTGGCCACTATGGAAAACAGTTTGGAGATTCCTCAAAACATTAAAAATAGAACTACCATACAATCCAGCAATTCCACTTCTGGGTATTTATCTAAAGAAAACAAAAACACTAATTTGAAAAGATACACGCACCCCAATGTTCATAGCAGCATTATTTACAATAGCCAAGATATGGAAGCAGCATAAATGTACATCAACAGATGAATGGATAAAGAAGATGTGGTACACACACACACACGCACACGCACACACACGCACACACAGACACACACACACACACACGCAATGAAATATTAGCCATAAAACAGAATAAAATCTTGCCATTTGCAACAACATGGATGGACGTAGAGGGTTTTATGCTCAGTGAAATAAGTCAGACAAAGACAAATACTGCATGATTTCACTTACATGTGGAACCTAAAAAAGCAAAACAAATAAAGAGAAACAGTCATAGATACAGAGAACAAACAGGTGGTTGCCACAGAGAGGGTGGGAAGAGGAGAGCAATAGATGAGGGAGATTAAGAGGTACAAAGATAAATTACAAGATAAATCAGTCACAGGTATGAAATGTACAGTGTGGGGCATATAGTCAATAGTTATGTAATGTCTTACTACCATGGTGATCACTTTGCAATGTATAGAAATACTGAAGCATTATATAGTGTTGTGGGTCAATTATACTTCAAAAACAAACCAACAAACAAACTCATAGAAAAAGAGATGAGATTTGTGGCTACCAGAGGTGGGGGTGAGGGGAGGGGGAATTGGATGAAGGTGGTCAAAGGCACAAACTTCCAGTTATAAGATAAATAAGTACTAGGGATGTAATGTACAACATGATAAAGATAATTAACACCACTGTATGTTATATATGAAAGTTGTTGAGAACAAATCCTGAGTCCTCATCACGAGGAAAAAATGTTTTTCTGTTTCTTTAATGTTGTATCTACGCGAGACAATGGATGTTCACTAAACTCATTGTGGTAATAATTTCATAATGTATGTATATCAAATCATTACACTGTACACCTTAAACTTATACAGTGTTGTACGTCAGTAAAACTGGAAGAGGGGCTTCCCTGGTGGCACAGTGGTTAAGAATCCGCCTGCCAATGCAGGGGACACGGGTTCCAGCCCTGGTCTGGGAAGAACCCACATGCCGCAGAGCAACTAAGCCCGTGCGCCACAACTACTGAGCCTGCGCTCTAGAGCCCGCGAGCCACAACTACTGAGCCCACATGCCACAACTGCTGAAGCCCGCGCCCCTAGAGCCTGTGCTCCACAGCAGGAGAGGCCACCGCAATGAGAAGCCTGCACACGGCCACGAAGAGTAGCCCCTGCTCGCTGCAACTAGAGAAAGCCCGCACGCAGCAAGGAAGACCCAACACAGCCAAAAACAAATAAATTTATTTTAAAAAAAAGACTGGAATAAAAAAAGATATACATTTCTGGACTGAATAGTACCCACGGGGAAAAAAACATAGAAGATGTAGACTAAACAATTTCTAGAGTATTAGGCTGATATCTGGACCTTGTGACTCAATAAGAATAATTTATCTCACTATATGATATGGAACGCACATTGTTCCATATCATATATGGCTGGGGAAGAAAGAAGATGAACCTACACCTAAAAACCACCTATTACATGCCAGGCACCACCATACATTTGTTGAGTCAACAAAAATGTATTGAGTGCCTACTATATTTACATATATATTTTCTTTCCTAAGCCCCACACAATGAGAATTATTTCCCATACTTTATGGATGAGGAATTGAAAGTTCAGAGAGGTTAATTGATTGCTCAAGGTCAAACAGGAAATGTTAGAGTGGGGATTTGAACCCTGGCCTCCTTGGACTCAAAGCCTGAGCTGCTACCCATAATCCCATGTTACAAACAAAAATATTGAGGCCTAGAGAGTCAAAATGTTTGACTGAATGTCACAAGTAACAAAGTGATGGGAAGTATTCAGGGCTGCCTTAGGCTCCTGTTCTCTGAGTAAGACCATCTGAGGAGCCAACACCTATGACCTGTCTCTGGGGCTCTGCCAATCACCCTGGCACTGCTCAGGTTGCCTTCTCCAAAGCAGCCATGCCCCTATGCTCTTGTTTTCAGCAGAACTGATGCTATTAGATTACGGGTTTCCCTGGGTGAGGTGACAAATGGCTTTTCCAACCTGCCAGCTGCCTGACTGAATCCTCCGAGGCAGACTTTCCTCACGGGGCGAACTCAAAAGAGTCAGCTATTGGTGACACTATTGTTTGACTTCACATTTTGGCCTACCACCAGCTTGTGGTGAAGGAGTCTGACTTTTGGCTAGCCATACCTGATTTGTAATTGATCAGTCTCTCCCCTTTAGCTGCCCTGCAGAAACCTTAGACAGTATTTGATATCTGTTTCTTAAATTAGCTGATCTGTGTCCAAGTCACTCCTCCACACACCAGATCTGTTAAAGGATATTGGCCTTGAAGATCAAAGCTCCCATGACTTTCATTAGGACCCAGGAGCACTCACGCAGAGGAAATAGAAGAAAATGCTTCAGGGGCTCCCTGAGAATATAGGAGCTATAACCTGCTTCAGCGATCAGACAGAGCTGTTAGACGCAACTTCCAGAGGCTAATGGTGAAAGACTTGACACGGCAATCACATACTTTAGGATCAGAGTCATGTGCTCACACTCACACCCACAATTTTAATGTTTCCATGGCAATAGTGGAGGCACCAATGCTCTTCTGTCTCTTATATATTATAGCAGTCCCAATGCCCTGTACTAGTTCTCTGCTTGTGCAGTTCCCTGGAGTCTCCTGCCTCCGTTTTCCAAACAAGATTCCAGGAGAATGTAGAAAGGAACTCTTGGGACTTCCCTGGCGGTCCAGTGATTAAGATTCCACACTTCCACTGTGGGGGGTGGGCGGGGCATGGGCTCCATCCCCTGCCAGGGAACTAAGATCCCACATGCTTTTCCACTTCTTAATATGAAACCAAAAATGTGGGAGTTATTGAGTGACACCTACAGCTACTTTGCCCAGGGCCCTGTATCTCCAATCCTTGAGCTGCAAGAGGATTCTAAATCACAAGGCAAATAACAAAAAAGGCAGAAGTTAGACATTTCCTGGGCTGAGGACATTATTGGCACCCTTTGGAACGCCAGGGTTGATCAGTTACAATACCATTACCATCAGGATAAGAATACCCTGTTTACTGTAGCATGTCCTTTCTGACGCTAAGATTTCTCAGAATCGCCCCTATATTTATGGAACCACTGGGTATACTTCCTTGGAAGCCTGAACAACCCAAGTCCATCCTTTGCTACATGACAACCTTGAAAAATCCAAGATTATCTATTTCTAGAAACCAATTCGACCAGAGGGTTGTACTCTGGATGTGGTCAGTGCTTTTGGTTTTCCAATGGTAACAAACTCCAATCCCCTCTACCCCAGCCCCCATGGTTATGATGATTGCCCTGAGTACCTGGCTGACAAACTGATAGGCACATCATTTGACCAGGCCCTCACTTTTAAAATGAGATGTTGGAACAACCATACAGAAAAATGGAACCCACGTCTCTCATGTTTGAGAGGAGAAAGCCAACTAATCTTCCAAACTCTACTTCTCCAGAGTTATGTTTTCTGCAGAGATGGTGGAGTGGGGAGATTTAGATATGATATCTTCGATACTCTGGAGACTTTTTCAACATCTCTGAGGTCTAGACTCAGTGGTAACTGGAGTGCTGCATTTCATCCTGGTGGCCAACTGAAGATTCCAATGACTGGTAAAAAGAATCAAGTTCCACTGTCTAGACTCCATTCTTTAAGTAAACACACACTCATTGTGTGTCTTCTGAGTCCAACACACATTGTCTGCTGAGTATCGGTCTACAAACATATTTGTCCCCCCTCTTTTCTTCGGTAGTCTCTCTTCCTCTACTTTCTCTTGCTCACAACCAAGCCAGAATAAATAAAGAGGATGATGTCTACAATGTGCAGGGAAAATCCATCTCAACTTTCTACTCAGCATGTGACTTAGAGAACATTTCATGGAACTTACCCACTCTCATGGAAGAGGAGGCACTAGGTCTGGCTCATAGAAGATATTTTAGCTAAATTGTACAGTAAATGAAACAAGTATGTTATGTCTGAAAAGCCAGGATTTCCCAACCCCAGATATATGAGAGTATTTTTATCTATTGGCTCTGATAACGCTATATCGTTCAGCCATCAAATGCAAGGATAGTGATTTTTTTCCTCATATAATTGCACATCTGAACACTAAGTGTATGTAGTCATTCTTAATAATGAATCCAATACTGATGTATACTTGCCAAAGACTCTGGGGCCGTTTCACTAGAAAGTATGGACCTTAATGCTGCAATTCACATTTACTCAGTTGACAAGCAGAAATTAGAGTTGAAAGCAAGGACTTCAGGAATTCTGAGTATACCAATGTTAAAAAAAAACACAGACCCTGGACTTCCCTGGTGGCACAGTGGTTAAAAATACGCCTGTCACTGCAGGGGACAAGGGTTCCATCCCTGGTCCGTGAAGATCCCACATGCCACAGAGCAACGAAGCCCGTGAGCCACAACTACTGAGCCCACGCACCATAACTACTGAAGCCCACGTGCCTAGAACCCGTGCTCCGCAACAAGAAAAGCCACCACAATGAGAAGCCCACGCACCACAGTGAAGAGTAGCCCCGGCTCGCTCACCACTAGAGAAAGCCCGCTCACAACAACAAAGACCCAACGCAGCCAATAAATAAATAAATAAATTTAAACTACTTTTAGTTACATACCACAAATTCTGTACGTTATGTTTTCATTTTCACTCAGTTCAAAATATTTTCTAATTTCCCTCCCCCCACAAAAGATGTCTTGACCTGAAAATAATCCTTTCTTTTCTTTTGCTAATAAGTCCCTGACCTCACACTTCTTATAAAAACCTTCGATTTTGTACAACCCCTTGGAGCACCCTTCTACTTGCTAGATGTGTTGCTGCCCGATTCCTGAATCGCCAATTAGTCCTTCAAATTTGCTCAGTTGAATTTTGTTTTTTAACACCAGAGACCGCAAGTGTCTTTCAAGTAGAAAAACCTTGTGGGATAGGAAAGTACCCACCTTACCTCATCCTACTGTTTTGCCAAGAAAAGGCCTCCTTTGGAAAACCAGGGGAAAGGTCAAATGATTTCTGGGTGAGGTTCCTTTAGAAGTTCATTTTTGGCCATGCTCTCTACTTTTGCAAGCTAATTGTGCAACCCCCATAATTCAGGAGAGGTGGCTATTGGAGAAATGTCGCGGGGCCTCACTCACTCACTTTCATTAACATCACTCAGTGAAATTCCATTAGCATGTAAGCCTAGACTTCAGGTTCAGAGGGAAAACTGAATCACAAAACAGTGTGCACTAATGCTACTGCAGCCTCCCTGTACTGCCAGTTTTTTCTCACATTTTTTTTTGGGGTGACTCCTTGGTATAAGGATTGGGGAGCAGTCAGAAAGAGATGTCCTTGAAAGATGTACTCCATGTGTATATATGAAGCACCTCGCTTTCCCCTCTTCCTTTCTCCACTCTCACCCCATCCTCAGCTCTAAGTCTAACCCAGACAGTCAGTTAGGGCGGGGGTCCCCAACCCCCGGGTCATGGACCTGTTAGGAGCCGGGCCGCAGAGCAGGAGGTGAGTGGCAGGCGAGCAAGCAAAGCTTCATCTGTATTTATAGCCGCTCCCCATCACTCGCCTTACCGCCTGAGCCCCGCCTCCTGTCAGCATTATGGTGAGTTGTATAATTATTTCATTATATATTACTAGGCAATAATAATAGAAATAAAGTGCACAATAAATGTAATGCATTTGAATCATCCCCAAACCACCACCCCACCCCACCCCCCAGTCCACTGAAAAATAGTCTTCCACGAAAGTGGTCCCTCGTGCCAAAAAGGTTGGGGACCACTGAGTTAGGGAATAAAACCGTAAGTCACCTTGAAAAGCAGTCTTTTAGAGCAGGGGTCCCCAACCCCCAGGCCACGGACCAGTAGCGGTCTGTGGCCTGTTAGGAACCGGGCCGCACAGCAGGAGGTGAGCAGCAGCCGAGTGAGTGATGCTTCATCTGTTGCTCACCATCGCTCGCATTACCGCCTGAACCATCACTCACATTACCGCCTGAACCATCACTTGTATTACCGCCTGAAACTTCCCCACCCCACCTCCTACCCCCTTCCGTGGAAAAACTGTCTTCCATAAAACCAGTCCCTGGTGCCAAAAAGGGTGGGCACTCTGCTTTAGAGGATCCGTAATGCTACCTGGGGCTCAAGCTAGTTAGGTCATTATCTTCAGAACCATGGCTAATTTAGAAAACGTTGCTAAGTCTCCTGACTCATATCTTTCTCAGTAGCGCTTTAGCAAATAATACTCATGGCATGAAGCATAGAAGCTCAGGTCCATGGGGTGGTCTAGGTACAAAAGAAGTCAAAGGATTCCTCCTGTTCATTGTCCATCAGAGTCCAGGAACCATTCTCTTCTCTTTGTCCAGAACAATTAGCATCTATGCCAGGATATTTCTTCATTGCCGTATCATCCCCAGTTCACTGTGGACCCACATACCCCTCCCCAGAAGGAAGTATGCTTATTCAAACTGAATGTGGCAAATAAACATGAAGAGGAGCCTTGGAAGCCAAAGAAAGGGAGGGGCTCTCATGAAGGTGTTGCAAGAGAGAGAGGTGCGGCTGGAGAGGATGGTCACGTCCCAGATCTCAATTGAGTCCCTGGGACGGCCGCCAAGTGTGGGCTCTTGTTTTCACGCAGGAAATAATTCAAGAGCGAGCCATAGCAAAGAGAGAAACGGGTTACTCAGGGAGACACACACTCCACAGTGTGGGTCATCTGGTAAAGCAAGAGACACCAGGGTATGGGGTTGTCAGTTTTTATAGGGGTGCGTAATTTCATAGGCTAATGAGTGGGAAGAATATTCCAGCTATTTTGGGGGAAGGGGTGGGGATTTCCAGGAATTGGGCCACGGCCCACTTGTCGACCTTTATGGTCAGCCTTGGAACTGCCATGGCACCTGCGGGTGTGTCATTTAGCTTGATGACGTGTTACAACGAGCATATACTGAGGCTCAAGGTCTAGTGGAAGTCGACTCGTCTGCCATCTTGGATCTAGTTGGTTCTAATCAGTTTATGCTGTGTCCTCTGGCTATGTCATTCTTTTAAAGGTTGTGCCCTGCCCACTTCCTGTCTCAAAGAGGTCTCGTGGAACAAGGGTCGGGAGGACTCAGAGAATGGGGAGGGTTCCATAACCTAGCAGTCAACCTCAACCTAGCTATTAATTGTAATATATTCATGAGCACATTGATCTTCTTTAACCTCCAGCTGGTGAAGCCTTCAGCTTCTTTGCCCGCCCCTCACTCCACCCTCACTCCACCCTCGCCCCACCCCCACCCTCACTCTCATCCCATCAACCACCTGGTCTCTGCTGCTGGGTGGGAACTCCCAGAGTGCATAGGTCAGAGCAATCACCCCATTAGCCATACCCTTGGGACAGTTTGGGTCACTGCCCTTTCAGAAAGGCCTATCTAACAGAGGGGGAGGGGTTGGAAAAAGAGCTAGAGGAGACTGTAGAAAGAGATTAAGGGCACAGGAGGGGGGAAGGGCTGCCATATGGCAGAAAGGAGACCTGATTAAAAAGATTAGCTGCCCTTCAATCAGAAAGGCTGGGGTGGGGGAGATGCATTAGAAAGCTATAAAATCACAAAAAGCCTTGTGGAGTGAACAATGAATTCCAAAACAGAGAAAAGGAAGAACCCCCTTCAAGTTTATGAGGTGAGTTTGAGCCAAATCCAGGGAAGTCTGATTTTACACAGTGGGGAGGAAATTTACAGAATCCATTACCATGAGAAATGGCACTAGCTAGCAATCATCCCCCAAAAGGCAAAGAAAGATGTGCTCTTAACAAACTCACAATAGATTATTACAGGAAAGGCAGTGACATCCAAGAAGCCAACCTCAGGCCTCCCTCAACCCATCCATGAAAGATAAGACCCCTGGGCTGAAGAAGGGGGCTGGCCTAGCCTTTTCCATTCTTAGGTTCTTAGGCAATGTAATGAAGATCTCTTTGCATTCACAACACCTTTGGTTTCTAGATCTTCCATCTGGAGAAGGATCAACCTACTGAAAACTATACCTTCTACATGTCTTCTAAAGATTTTCCAAATAAAATTTTACAGTCTACCATGTTATAAATAACTTTGAACTTGGAGCCATAAACATAGTTATACAAACATCCTGGCCTAGGTCGTAAAAGTAATTAGTCTGAGCCCAAATGAAATCAGGCTCAAAGACCTAAGAAACGGAGTACAAGTGGAAACCTTCAACACACTTCAGTTTTGCTAAAGTGAAGGGAAGGATTGGGGCAATTACCTGGTTCTGTGGAAAACTCCACAGGCAAATTTGAGCAAGGCTGACTCAGAAGATGAGCTGCTCTCCTCAGGAAATTGTCACTTCTACAGGTCACAGGGTGGTAAGTAGCAAATGGAAAGACAAAAGGAGAGACTTATTCTCACCTTGCCTCTCTGTCTCTATCTGTCTCTCTGTTACACACACACGCGTGCGCGCGTGCGTACACACACACACACACACACACACGATGCTTAGCATGTGGGAATAATGCGAGCACGTATTCAGTGAGGGCCTGACTATTTACAGAATTCTACCTTGTCACAGATAATGCCAGAAATATGTCAGCCAGTGAACCGGATGGCACTCAAAGTTCGGGAAAACGTCACGCACTTACAAGATGATTATCGTGCTCTTTTAGGGTTGACTGCACTAGAACAACTTTTAGATGTTACAGAAGAATTTGAGTATTTTCCTGGGGAGCTTTTAGACTGGCTAAGACCACTTGAAGTTGCTACCAAAGGAGACATTAAAAATGCATGGATAGTTTTGGGTGATTTTTAAGGAACTGGCAGGGAGCCTGTTGAAAGGACAACTTTACTTTGCTCTTCAGATTTATTGCCAAAGGCAACGCCATTACCTTTGCTGGGAGCAAAAGCAGTTAGCTTGGGTGACTGAGGCCAAGCAAGCTATTAGGAACAACGCCTGAACCTTGTTGCTGATGTTGGGGAGGAAGAAATTTTCCTCTGCCTTCTAGGTTCTTCTGGCTGGTCTAAGAATTCAATTGACATGAGACAGATTAACGGGAAATTCAAACAAAATTTTAATAACATGTATATATGGGAGAGACCCAGAAAAGCTGAGTAACTCACCCAAATGGCAGAAGCCCTCACCTTAAATACCCTTCTCAGCTAAAGAGGAAGTTGCGGGTGGGAAGAATCAGTTATGGGAAGTTATCAGGAAAAGCAGATTTATGTTAGTGCCTTCTCCATTGATAAGAATTTCTAGAAAGTTGGTGTTCCGACCCCGCCCAGGTACAGAGAGGCAGTCACTCTTACAAATTGAGATTTCCCTTACAAATGTAAATGTTTCTTTCTTAAGGGCAAATCTTCCATGGTTTTCAGAGCACTTCCCATGTTTGCTGTTTCTCAGAAAGTAACCCACTTAAAACAATAAGCCAAAGAGACATATTTTAGGGTGACAAAATTTCTCTGCCTGTAAGGAGAGAAATTTTCTCAGTGTAACTGAGAAAATAGGGTTTTTACGAAGAATTCAGGGAGCCAAGAGGTTTCTGGGTAATGTATAAATCACAGAAGACAAATCTACTTTTTCCAGGCCAAATGTTGCCTCTCCAGTGATGTAATAAGATCAATAGGCCATGAGGCCTTTGTCCTCTTCAAGTTGCTTTAAACTGTCCATTTAAAGACCGAATACTGTATTTATCAGAAACACTGTCTCTGTAGCCCTCAAGGAATGAGAAGGAGGTGGGAACCTCCACCCTTGGATCAGAGCTACTAAGGAGCTGCCCCCTAGATACTTTCTCTTTCTGGGAGAGAGTCCTGGCGCTTCATGAATGCCCCGCGGACTTCCTGAAGCCAGCATTCTTCCCAGTGTAACCGAACAGGACCCTATGGGGCCTTCCTGGGACAGACCCTTCCCCCATATCCTCTGCTTCAGCTCCTTTCTGAAGTACCGAGATTATAGTATCTAATGTATATTTCTTGAGTATTTCAGATTCTAAAACCCTCACCGAATGGAAAAAATTAACTACTTGATGATCACGAGATCTGGCGCCTAGGGATTGATAATGTTAACCCTTGTGACACCACCCTGTTACCTCACCACCAGCCAATCAGAGAATTGTACACAAGTTGATCATGCACCCTGGGGGATACCCCCTCCCTCACCTGACCTTTAAAACTGCTTTGCTGGGGCTTCCCTGGTGGCGCAGTGGTTGAGAGTCCGCCGGCCGATGCAGGGGACGCGGGTTCGTGCCCCGGTCCGGGAAGATCCCACACGCCGCGGAGCGGCTGGGCCCGTGAGCCGTGGCCGCTGAGCCTGCGCGTCCGTGGCCTGTGCTCCGCAACGGGAGAGGCCACAACAGTGAGAGGCCCGCGTACAGCAAAAAAAAAAAAAAAAAAAAAAACTGCTTTGCTGAAACACTTCAAGGAGTTTGGGGTTTTAGAGCATGAGCCACCTATTTTCCTTGTATCAGTGCCTTTACAATAAATGCTGCATTTTCCTTCACCACAACCTGGTGTCGGTAGATTGTCTTTACTGCGCATGTAAAGTTTGGTTTGGTAACACCAGCACCTTGCATTACCAGGAAATCTGTATGCACCAGAAAGTGCATTTCTGCTAACTTCATGTCTTTACGTCTGCTGCTGACATCATCCTTATCCTCATCAGTAACACGGATCCTTAAATTAAAAAAAAAAAATTATTACCCAGCCATAAAAAAGAACAAAATAATGCCATTTGCAGCAACATGGATGGACCTAGAGATTGTCATATGAGTGAAGTAAGTCAGACACAGAAAACCAAATATATGATATATGTGGAATCTTAAAAAAGGGTACAAATGAACTTATTTACAAAACAAATAGAGTCACGGATGTAGAAAACAAACGTATGGTTACCAGGGGATAAGAGGGGTGGGAGAGATAAACTGCGAGATTGGGATTGACATATACACACTACTATATATAAAATAGATAACTAATAAGAACCTGCTGTATAGCACAGGGAACTCTACTCAATACTCTGTAATGACCTATATGGGAAAAGAATCTAAAAAAAGAAAAAAGAGTGGATATATATATATGCATTGTATAACTGATTCACTGTGCTGTACACCTGAAACTAACACAATGTTGTAAATGAACTATACTCCAATAAAAAACTTAAAAACAAATATGTTATACATATTAGTTGTCCAAAAATAGGCACACACACACAAGGTATATACACAAAAGCATAAAGAAGAAAATTCTAAGTAGCTGTACATTCACCCCTCCACGATTACCACCATGTACCATGCAGTGGTTTTAACTTTTCCAAAATTACCAGCTATGCCCTTCACACTTCCTTCTCCAGTGGGGTGGCAAGCACCCTAATGCCAGCTCAGTCTGATCCATGATATTGTATATTAACTTCTGGTCATGAAAACAGGCCCATTCTTCTTAAGGCTTAGTTCCATTTGTTTTGCAACTTTAACCTTCTGTTTGATTCTAACTTCTTCCTCCTCACTCCCTCTCAGTGCTCCCCGTCCTGCCCCCTTTCTGGTGCTTACCCTTCTGGTGTTGGGGTTAGAAGAAGAAAGAGAAACTAGTTGAGCGCTGTGGATGCTACCACCTGATACCTCCCCTCAGCGAGTCTGCAGCTGGGTCACTGCTCAGGAGCTGAGCACACCCACCCCCAGGCATTGATGTCCCTGGCATCTTCCAGTTGTTAATCCTTCTCTGCATTCCTCTGATGTATATGCCTCTTGACTCTACACTGCACACCGGTGTGTGTGTGTGTGTGTGTGTGTGTGTGTGTGTGTGTGTGTGTGTGTTGGGGGACCTGTAGCTCCCAATCTCTTCCAAGCCCCTGACTCCCATACCTCTTGGGAAAGAGAAATTCAAGGAGAAGATATTTGCTCCCTCTTTAACTGGCAGTCCCATCATTCCTTGGATTCTAAAGGTCTTGACTCCTTTCCAGTGGCACTAGGCCTGGTCTACAAAGCAGGACCAGTGACTAAACAAATGTCTAAGCACTGTGGTTCTCTGAGGCCTCCCTCCAGTGGTGTGCTGGAACCAGCTAGCTCATCCCATCTCACGAAAATGGATTGCTATATTTTCAGAAAACATGTTAGCCAGTTGATATCACATTGGTAGCTTGAAATTGGCCATGGTGGGAGTGTGTACACTCCGGAGATGCCACCAGTGGGCTGCTAAACATTTATCAGCATACCATTACCTCTTTTCCACCAAGGGGAGGGGAGGTGGAGATAGGGAGAATCTCTCACCATCACTGCAGTTCCCAAAAGGCAACCTCTGTTTTCCTTTCAATCCAACTCTAGGTGGGTAGAGGTGGCTGGCCTCAACAACTGGGGCTATTAGATTGTTTTCAATGGCTGCTTGCCATTTCATTGTATCATTGCACCATGATTTTTGTAATCATAAATCTTTGCTTTTGATGAAGTAAACTCTCAATAAATGTTGGCTCTTATGATGATGATGATGATGATGATTTTTAAGTGGGGTTATCAGGCTCAGCACAGAGCAAGGGTGACGCTAAACAGCCCCTCACCCTTCCTCTTTCCCATCAACACCATTAATGCTGGCAGTCAGGCTTCTTACCCCACTCCACCCCCACCCCCTGGCAGGAAATCGAAAGGTTCCTTTCTAGGGAATTTGATTGGCCTAAGAGAAAAGACCCACAGACACTGACATACAAATGAAATGTCCAGGTCCACTTAAGGATGGAAGACCCACCAGTCAATTGCCCCAACACACACAGACACACACACACACACACACACACACACACACACACACACACAGCTTTTCTATTGCCTCACTCCGAAATACAATTGAAGAGTTAAGGATAATCAAATACTGAAGAAAAATCTTTAATAGTAAAAAAGAAACTAAAACAAACATTGAAAAATAAACTGGGAAGAAATAAAAACAATGCAGGGAACAGAAGAAGCCATATAATTGATATTCTCAGAGAAGTACATGCATGCATTGTATACGTGAAACATTCACTGATGCTAGAAACGAAAAGGAACATTCTGAGAACAAGAATGAGCTCTTGAAAACTCAAATTATTAGAGAAGAATTATTTTTATTTCAGTAGAAAGAAGATACATTTAAAAAATCTTGAGCAGAAACAAGAAGAACTACAATCTTGCAGCCTGTGGAACAAAAACCACATTCACAGAAAGATAGACAAGATGAAAAGGCAGAGGGCTATGTACTAGTTGAAGGAACAAGATAAAACGCCAGAAAAACAACTAAATGAAGTACAGATAGGCAACCTTCCAGAAAAATAACTCAGAATAATGATAGTGAAGATGATCCAGGACCTCAGAAAAAGAATGGAGGCAAAGATCGAGAAGACGCAAGAAATGTTTAACAAAGACCTAGAAAAATTAGAGAACAAAAAACAGAGGTGAACAATACAATAACTGAAATGAAAACTACACTAGAAGGAATCGATAGCAGAATAACTGAGGCAGAAGAACGGATAAGTGACCTGGAAGACAGAATGCTGGAATTCACTGCTGCAGAACAGAATAAAGAAAAAAGAATGAAAAGAAATGAAGACAGCCTAAGAGATCTCTGGGACAACATTAAACACAACAACATTCGCATTATAGGGGTCCCAGAAGGAGAAGAGAGAAAGGACCCAAGAAAATATTTGAAGATGTGGTACATATATACAATAGAATATTACTCAGCCATAAAAAGGAATGAAATTGGGTCATTTGTTGAGATGTGGATGGATCTAGAGACTGTCATACAGAGTGAAGTAAGTCAGAAAGAGAAAAACATATATCGTATATTAACGCATATATGTGGAACCTAGAAAAATGGTAGAGATGAACCGGTTTGCAGGGCAGAGATTGAGACACAGAAATAGAGAACAAACGTATGGACACCAATGGGGGAAAGCAGTGGGGGGTGGGGGGGTGATGAATTGGGCGACTGGGATTGACATGTATACACTGATGTGTATAAAATCAATGACTAATTAGAACCTGCTGTATAAAAAAATAAATAAAATAAAATTCAAAAGTTCAAAAAAAAGAGAACTTCTGGAGTAAATAAATAAATAAAGTTAATATCTTTACCAAAAAAAAAAAAAAATCTCTAGACTGCAGAACAAAATGTCTGAGAGGTAGGAAATAAAGACAAGATGGAAGAATTAAAGAACCATTATCCATCTTGAGGTCCCAGAGAGAGAACAGAAAAAATGGAGAGGAAATAATCAAACCATAAAAGAAGTCTTTTCCTCGACCAACGGAAATGTGTTACCAAATTTAAGGGCTGACTAAGTATCCAGTACAATGACTGTAAGACACATACTGAGGCACATTGTCATAAAATTTCAGAATATGAGAGATAACCTCTCAGAAAAATTACTTCCCATGAACCCTTTTCAGGAAGCTATTGGAATAAGTGCATCACCAAGACAAGGGAGTGGTCAGAGGATGACATGGGATCCAGGAAACAAAGGGTTCAACACAAGAGACTGATGAAGAAAAGTCCCAGGATGAAGGTGAAAGGAAGACAGCCATGCTGTAGGATAGATACTGGTAGATGGAAGGCTCTGACAGGATGTCTCCAGAAAAAAAGATGGAACCGTCAGATTATCAGATGTGTTGACCTTACTGAGAAGAGTTTTAGATCCTTTGAGGAAATTTGGGGTTGGATTAGTAGTGATAACCACATAAAAAGTAAAACAGGACAGTTGTGCATATGTAACGAAGGGGAAGGGTTGCAAGATAGAACTAAATCATTATATTCCATATAGGAAGTGAATTGATAATGCTTAAAGTTGAAAAATCAAGAAATAGTATTCTATAAACTGTAATTCAGGAATTTAAATACCAAAACAAAGCCCCAAACCAAAGAGGAGAAATGATAGTGGTTGCCTCTTAGAAGAGGGACACAGGAATTGGGAAGAGTAGGGGTTGCTGTTTTTTCAATATTAAGACTATACTATCTGTTCAACTACGTGCATGTATTGTGTTGATAATAATAGTAACTGCTGAGAAGGGTTTTTGTGGGGTTTAAATAATATAATGCAGATAAAGCTCTTAGTTTACTACTTGCAGTGTATGGGTTATTGAAAGTCCCTGTTATGTAATAGGCAGTAAAAGTTTTTATAGTGCAAAATTGTTATAACATTAGCTACAGAAAGCTGTCATCGGGAAGGTCAATCAGCCATATATAGTGTTCAATGTCATGTGATTCTTGGTCTTTCAGGCACTTTGGAATTTTAAGGCTCCTTCCTGTCTTCTATTCACACACAAAAAGGAGAGCTTTACTTCCGTTATTCTCCTTCCTGGTAAGTCCATTTCCTTCATTGTTGGAAGCCAAGAAAGATATCTGTTTTTGTCCCTCTGACATTTAGCCCCAGAAGTGAAGTGCACTACAGCAAAATACATGATGTGGCTTTGTTCTGTAGAGCACATGAGACCCTGATTCTTTACCGTGAATGTCTCAGACAGGATGGAGTTTTCTTAAGCATTGCAAAGGTGCTGGTGCTTCTATCCTTGAGGCTGAACTGAAGACACTGGCTCTCCCTGATATCTGAGCCATCAAATCTCTGGACTCTCAGGCTAAGGGAATGGAATCTGAATGAACGGCTTCAGAGTATCCTATGATCTTCACATCTGGAAGTGTAGCTGGGGAAGTTTTTTTTTTTTCCCCCTGAGATTCCCCCCAACTTGAAAGCTTTTAACCCTGTTTTAGTTGTTGTTTATTTGTTTGGTTTTTTTTCTTCCTCCCATTTATTTGCACACTAGAACCGTGGTTTGAGACAGTCTGATTGATTAAAGGTCTAGTCACACCATAGTCAGGATAACCTTTCTTATACTACAACCTAGTAGAAAGTTTGTAGAATAAAGACAGCGTATAGGTGGTGTAGTATCTGAAAAAAGCCCCGACTCTGGAGTCAGATGAACCTAGGTTTGTCTCAATTTTATTATTTCACTGTCACCTTAAGCAAGTTATTTAAATTGTCTATGCCTCCGTTTTCTCAACTGGTAAATGGGGATAATAATAACATCCACTCTCTAAGATTCTCATGAGGGCTAAATAAGATACAGCATGTAAATCGCTTCGTATAGTGCCTGAGGCATAGTAAGCACTGGGAAAATGCTTAAGCAGCTGTCTATTCATCATGCCTCCTTGAGAAGTAATGCAAGTTCCTTTCTAACTGAGATAAAGGAATCGAAAGGTACGTAATCAAACCTAGAGTTTCCACTTTATCATCCAAACTGGAAAGACACAAAATCTGAAGGAAGCCCAAAAATAATCAAAAATACTTTTTATTTCTCCAACCTGCTCAAAGCAAAACTGCTTTCATAAATTCATCGGTGGCTTCTCACTGTACCTCTGGCGCCCACTAGTGGCAAAATGCACAAAATGTCCCCAAATTTCTCCTGGTGCATTTTTTTTTTAATTTTATTTTATTTATTTTTTTATACAGCAGGTTCTTATTAGTCATCCATTTTATACACAACAATGTATACATGTCAATCCCAAACTCCCAATTCATCACACCACCACACCTATCCCCAGCCGCTTCCCCCCTTGGTGTCCATATGTTTGTTCTCTACATCTGTGTCTCAATTTCTGCCTTGCAAACCTGTTCATCTGTACCATTTTTCTAGGTTCCACATATATGTGTTAATATACGATATTTGTTTTTCTATTTCTGACTTACTTCACTCTGTATGACAATCTCTAGATCCATCCATATCTTAACAAATGACCCAATTTCGTTCCTTTTCATGGCTGAGTAATATTCCATTGTATATATGTACCACATCTTCGTTATCCATTCATCTGTCGATGGACACTTAGGTTGATTCCATGACCTGGCTATTGTAAGTAGTGCTGCGATGAACATTGGGGTGCATGTGTCTTTCTGAAATAGGGTTTTCTCTGGGTATATGCCCAGTAGTGGGATTGCTGGGTCATATGGTAGTTCTATTTTTAGTGTTTTAAGGAACCTCCATACTGTTCTCCATAGTGGCTGTATCAATTTACATTCCCGCCAACAGTGCAAGAGGGTTCCCTTTTCTCCACACCCTCTCCAGCATTTATTGTTTGTAGATTTTTTGATGATGGCCATTCTGACTGGTGTGAGGGGATACCTCATTGTAGTTTTGATTTGCATTTCTCTAATAATTAGTCATGTTTAGCAGCTTTTCACGTGCTTCTTGGCCATCTGTATGTCTTCTTTGGAGAAATGTCTATTTAGGTCTTCTGCCCATTTTTGGATTGGGTTGTTTGTTTTCTAAATATTGAGTTGCATGAGCTGTTTATATATTTTGGAGATTAATCCTTTGTCTGTTGATTCGTTTGCAAATATTTTCTCCCATTCTGAGGGCTGTCTTTTCATCTTGTTTATGGTTTCCTTTGCTGTGCAAAAGCTTTGAAGTTTCATTAGGTCCCATTTGTTTATTTTTGTTTTTATTTCCATTACTCTAGGAGGTGGATCATAAAAGATCTTGCTGTGATTTATATCAAAGACTGTTCTTCCTATGCTTTCCTCTAAGAGTTTTATAGTGTCCAGTCTTACATTTAGGTCTCTAATCCATTTTGAGTTTATTTTTTGTATGGTGTTAGGGAGTGTTCTAATTTCATTCTTCTACATGTAGCTGTTGAGTTTTCCAAGCACCACTTATTGAAGAGACTGTCTTTTCTCCATTGTATATCCTTGCCTCCTTTGTCATAGATTAGTTGACCATAGGCGCGTGGGTTACTGTAGATTTGTAGTATAGTCTGAAATCAGGGAGTCTGATTCCTCCAGCTCCGTTTTTCTCCCTCAAGACTGCTTTGGCTATTCAGGGTCTTTTGTGTCTCCATACAAATTTTAAGATTTTTTGTTCTAGTTCTGTAAAAAATGCCATTGGTAATTTGATAGGGATTGCTTTGAATCTATTGATTGCTTTGGGTAGTATAGTCATTTTCACAATATTGATTCTTCCAATCCAGGAACATGGTATATCTCTCCATCTGTTGGTATCATTTTTAATTTCTTTTGTCAGTGTGTTATAGTTTTCTGCATACAGGTCTTTTGTCTCCCTAGGTAGGTTTATTCCCAGGTATTTTATTCTTTTTGTTGTAATGGTAAATGGGAGAGTTTCCTTAATTTCTCTTTCAGATTTTTCATCCTTCGTGTATAGGAATGCAAGAGACTTCTGTGCATTAATTTTGTATGCTGCAATTTTACCAAATTCATTGATTAGCCCTAGTAGTTTTCTGGTGGCATCTTTAGGATTCTCTATGTATAGTATCATGTCATCTGCAAACAGTGACAGTTTTGCTTCTTCTTTCCCAATTTGTATTCCATTTATTTCCTTTTCTTCTCTGATTGCCGTGGCTAGGACTTCCAAAACTATGTTGAATAATAGTGGTGAGAGTGGACATCCTTGTCTTTTTCCTGATCTTAGAGGAAATGCTTTCAGTTTTTCACCATTGAGAATGATGTTTGCTGTGAGTTTGTCATATATGGCCTTTATTATGTTGAGGTAGGTTCCCTCTATGCCCACTTTCTGGAGAGTTTTTCTCATAAATGGGTGTTGAATTTTGTCAAAAGCTTTTCTGCATCTATTGAGATGATCATATGGTTTTTATCCTTCCATTTGTTAATATGGGGTATCACATTAATTGATTTGCATACATTGAAGAATTCTTGCATTCCTGGGATAAATCCTACTTGATCATGGTGTATGATCCTTTTAATATGTTGTTGGATTCTGTATGGTAGTATTTTGTTGAGGATTTTTGCATCTATATTCATCAGTGATATTGGTCTGTAATTTTCTGTTTTTGTAGTATCTTTGTCTGGTTTTGGTATCAGGGTGATGGTCGCCTCATAGAATGCATTTGGGAGTGTTCCTTCCTCTGCAATTTTTTGGAAGAGTTTGAGAAGGATGGCTGTTAGCTCTTCTCTAAACGTTTGATAGAATTCACCTGTGAAGCCATCTGGCCCTGGACTTCTGTTTGTTGGAAGATTTTAAATCACAGTTTCAATTTCATTACTTGTGATTGGTCTGTTCATATTTTCTATTTCTTCCTGGTTCAGTCTTGGAAGGTTATACATTTCTAACAATTTGTCCATTTCTTCTAGGTTGCCCATTTTATTGGCATAGAGTTGCTTGTAGTAGTCTCTTAGGATGCTTTGTATTTCTGCCATGCCTGTTGTAACTTCTCCTTTTTCACTTCTAATTTTATTGCTTTGATTCCTCTCTTTCTTTTTCTTGATGAGTCTGGCTAATGGTTTATCAATTTTGTTTATCTTCTCAAAGAACCAGCTTTTAGTTTTAATGATCTTTGCTATTGTTTTCTTTGTTTCTATTTCACTTATTTCTGCTCTGATATTTATGATTTCTTTCTTTCTGCTAACTTTGGGTTTTGTTTGTTCTTCTTTCTCTAGTTCCTTTAGGTGTAACATTAGATTGTTTGTTTGAGATTTTTCTTGTTTCTTGAGGTAGGCTTGTATAGCTATACACTTCCCTCTTAGAACTGCTTTTGCTGCATCCTATAGGTTTTGGATCATCATGTTTTCTTTGTCATTTGTCTCTAGGTATTTCTTGATTTCCTCTTCGACTTCTTTTTTTTTTTTTTTTTTGCAGTACGCGGGCCTCTCACTGCTGTGGCCTCTCCCGTTGCAGAGCACAGGCTCTGGATGCACAGGCTCAGCGGCCATGGCTCACAGGCCCAGTCGCTCCGGGGCATGTGGGATCTTCCCGGACCAGGGCACAAACCCACGTCCCCGGCATCGGCAGGCAGACTCTCAACCACTGTGCCACCAGGGAAACCCAATTTCAATTTTCTTAAATTTACTGAGGCTTGATTTTTGAAGCAAGATGTGATCTATCCTAGAGAATTTTTCGTGCGCATTGAGAAGAAAGTGTAATCTGCTGTTTTTGGATAGAATGTCCTATAAATATCAATTAAATCTATCTGGTCTATTGTGTCATTTAAAGCTTGTGTTTCCTTATTTATTTTCTGTTTAGATGATCTGTCCATTGGTGTAAGTGAGGTGTTAAAGTCCCCCACTATCATTGTGTTGCTGTCGATTTCCTCTTTTATACCTCTTAGCAGTTGCCGTATGTATTGAGGTGCTCCTATGTTGGGTCCATATATATTTATAATTGTTATATCTTCTTCTTGGATTGATCCCTTGATCATTATGTAGTGTCCTTTCTTGTCTCTTGTAACATTCTTTATTTTAAAGTCTATTTTATCTGATATGAGTATTGCTACTCCAGCTTTCTTTTGATTTCCATTTGCATGGAATATCTTTTTCCATTCCCTCACTTTCAGTCTGTATGTGTCCCTAGGTCTGAAGTGGGTCTCTTGTAGACAGCATATAGATGGGTCTTGTTTTTGTATCCATTCAGCAAGCCTGTGTCTTTTGTTTGGAGCTTTTAATCCATTCACATTTAAGGTAATTATCAATATGTATGTTCCTATGACCATTTTCTTAATTGTTTTGGGTTTGTTTTTGTAGGCCCTTTCCTTCTCATGTGTTTCGAACTTAGAGAAGTTCCTTTAGCATTTGTTGTAGAGCTGGTTTGGTGGTGCTGAATTCTCTTAGCTTTTGCTTGTCTGTAAAGCTTTTGATTTCTCCCTCGAATGTGAATGAGATCCTTCTTGGGTAGAGTAATCTTGGTTGTAGGTTCTTCCCTTTCATCACTTTAAGTATATCATGCCACTCCCTTCTGGCTTGTAGAGTTTCTGCTGAGAAGTCAGCTGTTAACCTTATGGGAGTTCCCTTGCATGTTATTTGTTGTTTTTCCCTTGCTGCTTTCAATAGTTTTTCTTTGTCTTTAATTTTTGCCAATTTGATTACTATGTGTCTTGGCATGTTTCTCCTTGGGTTTATCCTGTACGGGCCTCTCTGCGCTTCCTGGACTTGGGTAGCTATTTCCTTTCCCATGTTAGGGATGTTTTCGACTATAATCTCTTCAAATATTTTCTCTGGTCCTTTCTCTCTCTCTTCTCTTTCTAGGACACCTATAATGCAGATGTTGTTACGTTTAATTTTGTCCCAGAGGTGTCTTAGGCTGTCTTCATTTCTTTTCATTCTTTTTTCTTATTCTGTTCTGCAGCAGTGAATTTTGAAGGTAATGACGCAATATTTGAGCTCAAAATTTGAAGTGGGAGAGAAGTCTGTAAACTGCCGTTGTGGTGTTTGTTTCTTAACCACGACTCAATCAAGTTGCCACATATTTTAGGTGCGTTTGTCCGTAAAACTCTTGTCTGTGAATGCGCTTTAGATTGGGATTCTCTCTGCAGACAGAGATGAAATACGGGATGACCTAATAAAGAGCCGACTAGGTGCCAGTAGTTACAACTTCAGAAAACACTAGGCTGGATGAGTAGGATCCACACAAGGACTGTGAAACTCCAAGTGCAGATCGGCCCCCACAGCTCATGGATGACTGTGACCCAGAAAATAGCATTTTATATCCTGTGCTTAGGGACTTCTGAGAAAAGTCATTCAAAGCTGTATTAATTATTCAGCAAATTATTTTTGTATTTTATTTTAAAATTAAGTCACTTCGATGGGCTATAACTGAATGCTTTAGAAAGATTTCAAAGATGTCAAGATATTTTCAATTAAAAGACAATCACAAAACCTTCTAATTTGGATCACCAGGCAACATCCAGTCTGAGGATAAAGGAAAGGACATTTCTGATTCCAGTGGCTTAAGTAATGTCTTGTGTCAAAGTACTATAAAATTTTTAATCAAAAAGAACAACCCTCAGGCTTCCCTGGTGGCGCAGTTGTTGAGAGTCCACCTGCCGATGCAGGGGACACGGGTTCGTGTCCCAGTCTGGGAAGATCCCACATGCCGCGGAGCGGCTAGGCCCATGAGCCATGGCCGCTGGGCCTGCGCGTCCGGAGGCTGTGCTCCGCAACGGGACAGGCCACGACAGTGAGAGGCCCACGTATTGCAAAAAAAAAAAAAAAAAAAAAAAACAAACCTCATGTTGCTTCGGTTATTTCTCTATTTCTTCCTTCTTTGTGTTTTTTCCTAGACCTGTTGCCACTTCTTTTCCTACACCTCCCTCAAGCCAGTTCAGCTTTATTTCACAAGAGGTGTGTTTAGGAGTCAGATTCCAATTTTCCTGAGACACGCCCCCACACACCATTTAATGAACATCATCACTAAATAGTATATTCCAGAAAATATTACTAAATAACTACAGTCGCCATGGCTTCAGAGCTTCTAGGAAGGGAGCCACCTTTCTTGGCTTGGCTTGTGAAATATGCTCCCAAGTGTGCCCGATTTTGCTTTTTCTTTGTCTGTTGGACAATGCAGCCTACACCATACTCGCTACAGCTGCCACATTGCCTGAGCCCTCAATCATCGTGATCTTGTCTACATGTCTGCATATTTGTCAAGTGAATATAATGTACCCAGTAAACAGTGTCCTGTACCCATGGCTTGCTGAGCACAGAACACAGAGGGGGGCTTTAATGAGGCACAGAAGAAATGTTTTAGTAGTGGGGATCACCTGAGAAAACCTTCAAGTAATGAGCTAACTTCTGTTACGGCAGTTTTTAGAACTGGTTTTGCCATTTAAAATATGAGCCTGCCAGGACTTCCCTGGTGGCGCAGTGGTTAAGAATCCACCTGCCAATGCAGGGGACACGGGTTCGATCCCTGGTATGGGAAGATCCCGCATGCCGCGGAGCAACTGAACCCATGCGCCACAACTACTGAGCCTGCGCTCTAGAGCCTGTGAGCCACAACTACTGAGCCCGTGTGCCACAACTACTGAAGCCTGCACTCCTAGAGCTCATGCTCCGCAACAAGAGAAGCCACTGCAACGAGAAGACCATGTACCGCAACGAAGAGCAGCCCCCGCTCGCAGCAACTAGAGAAAGCCCATGCGCAGCAACGAAGACCCAATGCAGCCATAAACAAATAAATAAATAAATTTATTTTAAAAATAAATAAATAAAATAAAATAAAATATGAGCCTGCCAAAGCCCTACCAAAATGTCCTGCTACTCTGCCTGCCATGGATCATAATGGTGACCAACACACTAAAAAAGGAAAAGCCAACAAAGAGACAGATCCTAGGTCTCCCAAAATACAACTGGAGAAAAGCTAGAGGATACAAAGGCATAAAACTTGCCCATTGTAAAAATCTAAGCTTACTCATAAAAGATAACATCTTGAGCAGAAACTACGTCTTGGCTATGTCTTCTGAGTCTTGGGTATCTTCGCCCAGGGCCAGGAAAGTGCTCGAAACCAACTCCACTGAGCGTGGACAGATGATCTTGATTGACCCTCTCAGTTTAAGGGAAAGTAGCAGCTTCTGAAATGATTGTGAAATTCTGAGACCAGGTTCAGCCCATTTTGGGCTGAGGGGTTGCCCACTTCTAGGGAAATGCTGAGGTCAGCACACTTTCCTAGAACTCCTGCAGCACTTCAATTGCTGTTTAGAACAAGGGCAAGATCCTGAAGGGCTTTCTGAACTCTCAAGAAAGAATCAGCCATGCTTAGTAGAATTTTAATGTTAAATATATTTTATTGAATTCCTATTCTTTTTAAATTGGTAATTGTCAGACAGGAAGCGAGCAGTTCCAGGCTTACAAACAGAGCTGGTTCCAGAAATGTAGTAAATAGTAATTTGGAATTCAGATCCCATTTTCCCAGGAGTCAATGACATAAATGATGATTTGCTTCCAAGTCCAGCCCACAAGAGCTTATTTAACCTTTAATGTTGGTGAAATGCTGAATCTTAGCCAAAGAAAATAACAGAAATTGGTGGTAGCAAAACCAATAATTAAATGAAGCAGAAAGAAAATTGAATAATTATTTTCCCTTTTTTTCTCAAATCGTAATGCTTGAAGAACAGCAAGTCTAATTACAGGAGGATGAGGAAATAGGTGGAGATTTTTGTGGCAACCTATATGGGGAAGCTTCTGGGCTTTTTAAGGGGCTATGGTACTTGCCAGTCCTGGTGCCTTATTATGTTTTACTGTTAACCTTCCTCTAGGATTTCAGGAACTTCCCTGGCGGTCCAGTGGTTAGGACTCCGTGCTTCCACTGCAGGGGGGCCAGATTCGATCCCTGGTCAGGGAACTAAGACCCCGTAAGCCCTGTGGCACAGCCAAAACAAACAAACAAACAAAAACCCTTCCTCTAGGATTTTAGAGTGAAGTTCATGGTACCCAAGAATTGACCCAATTCCTTGTTAGAGCAGCTAAATGAGATGCATAAGTGAAGGTCTCTTGCACAGCACCAAGTCCAGAGCCTGGGCAGGTGGAAAGCAATTAATGAACACTGGGTGACTCAGCTATGGAGAAGATATGAAGTCTGGATCTGGGCTGCATTTCCCACGAGGTGGTTCACAAACCCACAGTTTAACATCATTAAAGCCAGTAATGGCATCTTTTTTCAATTTCTATTTACAAAATCAATATTTAAAAGTGTTTAAAATTGTTCATTTAAAAAGAGAACAGTTTGATAACTTCTAGAGCATAGGTAGTGAGCCCACTTGGCAGTTAGTGGCTAGCCTGTTGGTTGGATCATTATGTGGTTTTTCAGTTGGTTTTGTTGATAGTCATGTATTGTTCCATTTATGCCTACAGTGGATTGTTGGCTAATAGACAAGAAACTTAAGAAAGACTGCTGTTGAAATATAAGTGAATAAGGATGGGAAGAATGGCAGCACTTTTGAAAATTTGTCCCTTGTGGGCTGAACTGTGTTCCTCCAAATTCATATATTGAAGTCCTAACCCCCAGGACTTCAGAATGTAACTGTATTTAGAGATAGCTCCTTTTCAAGAGGTAATTGAGTTAAAATGAGGCCAATAATAGGATGAGCCCTAATCCAGTATGACCGGTGTCCTTATATCAATAAAAAGAGGAGATTAGGACACAGAGGGAAGAGCATCTGAAGACACTGGTAGAAAATAACCATCTAAAAACTAAGGACACAGGATTCAGAAGAAATCAACCATGCCAACATCTTGATCCTGGACTTCTAGCCCTCAGAACTCTGACACAATAGATTTCTATTGTTTAAGCCACCCAGTCTATGACACTTTGTTATGACAGCCCTAGCCAGTTGATGCATTGTCTGAAGCTGCTCTTTTACCAGATTCTTAAGTGACAACCTCTAATCTAAAAAATTTACATGGTACATTAAGCTATCTCTCATGCTTCAAACATCAATCACAAAATTGAAAGTATAGTGACAATTATATACAATTTGGCTCTACATTTATTGGGGGGAAAATTAAACACATTTGCTATATTATTTATGTAGAAGGTGTGGAGAAATAGCAGCACCTTTTTCTAATGTCATCACTTAGAAACAAAATATAAAATTATGTAAATAAGTGAATTTATTTTTATAGTACAAAATGTAAGAATTTCAAACATCACATGAAAGCAGTTTCTATTTTTTGATACATTACACATAGTTAAATTGCTTTTGACATCTTAATATACATTCAGTCTCCAAACAAAACATACTGTAATGTTGTGTTTAAATGCATTTCTCAATAAATCACGTTTTGAGAGGAGGTGACGCTGCCCACCTAAGAATTTAACTCCTCGTTTTCCATGAACATTTCTTGGGTGGTTTCCAGCCCAAGGTCTGCTGCAGAAAGGCAGTTCCTAGGTAGAAGGCAGCCAATAGTTAGAAAATGTAAAATTTGGAGACCTTCAAGATGGCTGAGGAGTAAGACGTGGAGATCACCTTCCTCCCCACAAATACATCAGAAATACACTTACATGTGGAACAACTCCTACAGAACACCTACTGAACACTGGCAGAAGACCTCAGACCTCCCAAAAGGCAAGAAACTCCCCACGTACTTGGGTAGGGCAAAAGAAAAAAGAGAGACAAAAGAATAGGGATGGGACCTGCACCTCTGGGAGGGAGCTGTGAAGGAGGAAAGGTTTCCACACACTAGGAAGCCCCTTCGCAGGCAGAGACTGCAGGTGGCAGGGTGGGGGGAAGCTTCGGAATCACGGAGGGGAGCGCAGCCACAGGGGTGCAGAGGGCAAAGCAGAGAGATTCCCGCACAGAGGATCGGTGCTGACCAGCACTCACCAGCCCGAGAGGCTTGTCTGCTCACCCGCCTGGGCAGGCGGGGGCTGGGAGCTGAGGCTCTGGCTTTGGAGGTCAAATCCCGGAGGACTGGGGTTGGCTGCGTGAACACAGCCTGAAGGGGGCTAGTGCGCCACAGCTAGCTGGGAAGGAGTCCAGGAAGATGTCTGGAGCTGCTGAAGAGGCAAGAGACCATTGTTTCAAGGGTGCGCGAGGAGAGGGGATTCCTTCCCCGTGTGCCCACAGAAGGCAGAGCACCACCTAAGCGAGCTCCAAAGATGGGCACAAGCCACAGCTATCAGCTCGTACCCCAGAGATGGGCATGAAATGCTAAGGCTGCTGCTGCCGCCACCAAGAAGCCTGTGTGAAAGTGCAGGTCACTACCACCCCACCTCCTCCAGGAGCCTGTGCAGCCCACCACCGCCAGGGTCCTGTGATCCAGGGACAACTTCCCCAGGAGAACACATGGCGTGCCTCAGGCTGTTGTAGTGTTATGCTGGCAGCTGCAGGCTCGCCCCACATTCCAATTTTGACTGCCATACCCCTCCCTCTCCCCGGCCTGAGTGAGCAAGAGAGCCCTAATCAGCTGCTGCTTTAACCCCCTCCTGTCTGTGCAGGGAAAAGACACCCTCAGGTGACCTTCACGCAGAGGCGGGGCCCAATCCAAAGCTGAGCCCCAGGAGCTGTGCGAACAAAGAAGAGAAAGGGAAATCTCTTCCAGCAGCCTCAGGAGCATCGGATTAAATCTCCACAATCAACTTGATGTACCTGCACCTGTGGAATACCTGAATAGATAAGGAATGTTCCCAAAATTGAGGCGGTGGACTTTAGGAGCCACTGTAGACTTTGGGTTCTTCATCTGATTTGTTTCTGGGTTTATGTTTATCTTAGTTTAGTTTTTAGTGCTTATTATCATTGGTGGATTTGCTTATTGGTTTGGTTGCTCTCCTCAGTTTTTAATTTTTTTATTGTTGTTTTTATTTTTTAAATTTTTAAATTTATTTTATTTTTATTTTTTTCCTTTTTCTCTTTTTGTCGGTGTGTATATGTAATGCTTCTTTGTGTGATTTTGTCTGTTTAGGTTTGCTTTTACCATTTTTCCTAGGGTTCTGTCTGGCTTTTTTTCTTTTCTTCCTTTTCTTCTGAGCCATGCTTCTGGCAGGGTCTTGGTGCTCCAGCCGGTGGTTGGGCCTGAGCCTCTGAGGTGGGAGAGCCGAGTCCAGGACATTGGACCACCAGAAACCTCCCAGCCCCATGTAATATCAATTGGTGAGAGCTCTCCCAGGGATCTTCGTCTCAACACTAAGACCCACCTCCACCCAATGGCCAATGAGCTCCAGTGCTAGAAGCCCCATGCCAAGCAACTAGCAGGAACACAACCCCACCCATTAGCAGAGAGGCTGCCTAAAGTTATACTAAGTTCACAGACACTCCAAAACACACCGCTGGACACAGCCCTGCCACCAGAAGGACAAGATACAGCCCCACCCACCAGAACACAGGCACCAGTCCCCTTCACCAGGAAGCCTACACAAGCCACTGAACCAATCTCACCCACTGGGGGCAAACACCAAAAATAATGAGAACTATGAACCTGTAGTTTGTGAAAAGGAGACCCAAACACAGTAAGTTAAACAAAATGAGAATACAGAGAAATATGCAGCAGATGAAGGAACAAGGTAAAAATCCACCAGACCAAACAAATGAAGAGGAAATAGGCAGTCTACCTGAAAAAGAATTCAGAGTAATGACAGTAAAGCTGATCCAAAATCTTAGAAATAGAATGGAGAAAATACAAGAAACGTTTAACAAGGACCTAGAAGAGCTAAAGAGCAAAATAAACAATGACGAACAACACAATAAATGAAATTAAAAATTATCTAGAAGGGATCAATAGCAGAATAACTGAAGCAGAAGAACAGATACGTGACCAGGAAGAAAAATAGTGGAAATAACTACCGCAGAGTGGAATAAAGAAAAAAGAATGAAAAAGAATTGAGGACAGTCTCAGAGACCTCTGGGACAACATTAAAGGCACCAACGTTCAAATTATAGGGGTCCCAGAAGAAGAAGAGAAAGAGAAAAGGGCTGAGAAAATATTTGAAGAGATGATAGTTGAAAACTTCCCTAACATAGGAAAGGAAATAGTCGATCAAGTCCAGGAAGTGCAGAGAGTCCCATACAGGATAAATCCAAGGAGATACACGCCAAGACACATATTAATCAAACTATCATAAATTAAATACAAAGAGAAAATATTAAAAGCAGCAAGGGAAAAGCAACAAATAACATACGAAGGAAACCCTATAAGGTTTGTGACCACCTAGAGGGGTGGGATAGGGAGGGTGGGAGGGAGGCAAAAGAGGGAGGGGATATGGGGATATATGTATACATATAGCTGATTCACTTTGTTATAAAGCAGAAACTAACACAGCATTGTAAAGGAAGTATACTCCAATAAAGATGTAAAAAAAAAAAGAAAATATAAAATTTTAAAGGGAGCCATTTATAATGCATTTTTTAAAAATCTAGAAATAATTTTAAAGGGAGGATATGGGGACTTCCCTCGTGGTCCACTGGGGACCCCTCCATGCTCCCAATGCAGGGGTCCCATGTTCAATCCCTGCTTGGGGAACTAGATGCTGCCTGCATGCCGCAACTAAAAGATCCCACATGCCGCAACTAAGACCCAGCGCAGCCAAAATAAATAAATAAATAAATATTTTTAAAATAAATAAAAATAAATAAAACCTAAGCCATAATACAGTAACCCCTACACAAGAACCTTCAAGTTGCGAACTTTCAAAGATGAGAACGTGCCCCTGTATGCCAGCAGTTGTACTGTACTGCTGTACTTTTCAAAGTACTGTACTGCAAGACTAAAATTGTTTTCTTTATTTTAGAATAAATAAATCATGTTTTGTTTTACATATTTTAAATAGCATGTATCACTCAAGGTAAATCATTTTCCTATATTTTGAGCAATGTTAAATATTGCATTAAAATGTGCTTTAAAATATGATATTTGTTGTTGGAAACCTCTAAGATGGCCCCCAACGATTCCTGCCTCCTGATATTCAGGCCCTTGTGTAATCCACTCCCCTTGAGTGTGAGCTGTACCTAACAACTTGCTTCTAACAGAGTATGGCAGACGTGATGGGATTTCACTTCCAAAATCAGGCTACAAAAATCTGGCTTTTACTGGGCTTACTCTCACTGCATTTCTCTCTCTGTCTCTCTGACTCTCTGTCTGTCTCTCTCCCTTGCTCACTCTGAAGGAAGCCAGCTTCCCTGTTGTGAGCTGTGAGTTGCCTTAAGAAGTGGTCCACATGGCAAGGAACTGATGTCTCTGGACAACAGTCAGAAAGGAACTGAATCCTTCTAACAATCACATGAGTGAGTTTGGAAGCAGACCCTCCTCTTGCTGAGCCTTCAAAGGAGACCACAGGCCATGGCCAATGCCTTGATTGTAGCCTTGTGTGAGACCCTCAGCCAGAGGCAACCAACAAAGCCAGGCCCAGATTCCTAACCCACAGACACTGAAATAATTAATGTTGTTTTAGCTGCTAATTTGGGGATAATTTGTTTCAAAGCAATAAATAACTAATATAATCTTCAATAATATAATGATCAAAATTAAAAATATTTGGTGGGAGGGAGCTGCAAGAGGGAGGAGATAGGGGGATATATGTATATATGTATAGCTGATTCACTTTGTTATAAAGCAGAAACTAACACACCATTGTAAAGCAATCATACTCCAATAAAGATGTTTAAAAAAGATATTTGTTGCTCAGAATCACTCTTTATTATATATTATCACAAGAATGAGAAAATATTTCAACAATTTCTGAAAGGGATTTAGGAGATTATATATTAACATGAAAGGGGTAGAGAAACGTAATCGATTAAGCAATGCCTTCCTTCTCTGGAGAATCTTTGGGTTGCCCTAGCCAGGAATGGTTACGAAGGGAGTCATCATTTCCCCTAGGCCAGAGTTCCTGGGGGTGCTAATTAAAAATGCAGATTTCTGAGGCCTATCAGAAACCACTAGATCAGAAGATCTTAGTGGGCTGGGGTCTATAAATCTGCATTTTTATCAAGTCCCACCCCACCAAGTGAATCCAATGTGCACTGAAATGTGAGAATTACTGTTGCTCAGACAGGCCTAGCTTCTTAAGCCTAGCTGTGCGTCAGACTCATCTTGGGAGTTTATTCAACCCTGTGTTCTTCTCCAGAGTCTCTGAAGACGGGTCAAGGAATCTGTATTATTACCAATTCTGCCTAGTTAGTGCTGAAGCAATTTCCCAAGGACCAGCCTGGCTAGGCTAGTAAATGTCACTTCCTTGGCTCGGGCCACCCACCTGACCTGTCCTAATACACTCACTTGGAAAACAGTGCTTATACTAAGTATCCCAGATCTTATCGGTCCCTGAGGAACCCACCCACACCTCGGTCACATGTACTAGGAGAGAGAACAAGAGCCTGGCTTTTGGGGAAAGGCCCCTGGGCTACAAGTGACAAAACTCAGTGATGGCTGGGTGGGAGTAAAGCACATAAATGAATAGTCTACAAATCCCACCACAGTTCTGGAGGCGCCCACAACTCGGGTCTCGTGAAGCACGGGAGAAAACAAGGACCCTGTTATAAATGGTATCTGGAAATCAGTGTGCTCAAGTGTGGCCTGATGAAGCACTGGTACCAGACAATTCGGCCTGTGTAGTAGTTGGCCACTGGTCTTTTCTTTCTCTACTGTATCTCAGTGAGCATGCTGATGAGATCTGTGATAGCAACAAACTCAAGCAGCATTTCTGGACTCTTGCTCCAGTCAAGTCTTATGTTAAAGACTTACCATGCATCCATTCATTCAATACTCACAATAACCCTGTGAGCTGAGTACATCTATAGTCTCCATTTTATCCATGAGAAGACTAAGGTTCAGAGAGGTTGAGTAGCTTGCCCCCAGGTCACAAAGCTAGAAAGTGGCAGAACTTGAGCTCAAACACAAGTCAGTCTGACTCCAGAATCTGAGACCTTAAGCACTAGATGATTTGTATCTACAAGATGGTACCACTTGTCCCCTTTGGCTAAGGCCTTCACCACTGAGGTTAACAACAGCTAAAACTTGGGAGTGTTTTGCATATTCTAGCTTTAAGGTTTCCCAGGGTAGGGTAGGTGACCTCAGCTGGCTCTTACTTAGCCCTCCTGTAAGCTCTGAAGTTCCTTTAGATAGGAATGGCTCATTCTCATAAATCTTGCCTCGGGCTGATTGTGGGGAGAGGATGAAAGGCCCCAGAGTAGCTTCTCAACTCTCTTTGAGCCTGGGGGCTCAAAGGCCCTCATCACTGGACCTGCTCCTTGGTAGGCTGGCATTCTTGAGACCCCAAGCCATTCAAGTATAGTAACAGCTGGCTTTGAGATAACCAAGAACTTGGGCTCTCTACCTTGGTTTACTATTTGTTCCAGGAACAAACTGAGACTCATAATTAGCTCTGATAGCAACTTGGGGGCAATGGCTGCCCATTGCAGAGGGTGTATAAAAAGCAGGATGGAGGAGAAGACGTTTACTGTACAGCATCAGTGGACTAGTAACTCATCCCCTTTCAGGGTAAGAAACTGATTCTGGTGCCTCTCTCCTGGGCAGGGAAAGGAATAACTCCACTGGGCTTGGGGATCCTACCCCATCTCTGCCCTGACCCGTGAGGTCTTCCCCGTTGGTCAGGGCCACAGAACTAGTGATGAGTGCCCTGGATGCAAGGACCCTGCCCTGCTAGCCAGCCCTCAAGGGCTCCTTGGAAAACTGCTTCTGTGAACCAGGAGATCCAAGAGCCTGTAGGAGAATATTTCAGGAGTTCTGAGACCCTTACACCTGGGGAGCAACAGTGTCCACAGTAGTTCACTTCCTGGGCTCTGGAAGTGAGGAGGTACAGAAGATGGCTTTAACAGGGACTGGAGGAGAGGCCCCTCAGACTTATGGGATGCAACAGGTCAGATCTGCCCTGACCTGGGGGTGATCTGAGACTGCACCTACCCATAACTACCCTCTTCCTAGCTTCAGAAGAGAAAGCAGAGTTAGGTCCCACGGGTCTAGGGGACTGGCTGACTATATATAAAGCCCATGAAAGGCAAGGGGTTCTCAAGACTTGGAGTTAACCGGGGTCTGTCCTCTCCCTGACAAAGTTCTTAGCGATTGGCTTTAGGACCTCAGGGACTTAACAAAGAAATCATTGGGAGGCTAAGGCCATCCTGGAAAGAGCATTCTGAAAATAAGATTAGGTCAAGTGTCATAGGTCAGGGTCAAGCATCAGAGGCTAAAACGAAGTCGGAGTTTCCTAGGGGTTCTTTGCAAACTTTGGGGCACCTCAGAGAGAATACAGTTCACTTCCTGATTGGTATCTTCAGTAGCAGGGTAGACTAGCTTTCAGCGCTTTGGGGCCTGGGAGCTAATCCTCGGTTCTCTCACATTCCTCACACTTGAGGTCCAGTTATTCACTGCCTAAAGCAGCTGGCAACAGACAGCCATGGTCCCCAAGTTGCTGTCAGAGCTAATGATGGGTCTCAGTTTGTTTTGGGACAGCATTTCTGAGGGAACAGCCTAGGATGGACCGGCAGTAGCGACTCAGGGGATATCTGTGGCATTGGGGGTGGTGTGGGGAGGTGAACAGCTACTGTTCCCAGTGGTGGGAGTTCCAGAATTTCTGGGTTGCCTTCAGATTGCATCTGGGGAGAGGACCCCAAGTAGGTGTACTGCTCCTAAAGGGAAGATAGGAGGGAGTGGGGAAGAGGCCTTGAGGTAGCTAGATCCTGTGCTAAACCCTAAGTAACCCGGTCCCAGTACTAGTTCCCAGTCCAGGACTCGGTTGAGAGCAAATACAGCAGACACTGAAGCGACAACGAATGTGTGCATATGTGTGCGTGTGTACATGTGTATGCTTGTGTAAGCACATTACTAGTTTCTATGTCCCCAACTCAAGTGATGGTGACGATGGCAAATCTCAGTTAAAGCAACACCTTTCAATGGTTATAAGAACAATATGGTACCTGCATTCAGAGTGTAACTGAAACCCTCGTGGCTAACTTGCTGCTACAGATTTATGGGATTATGGGATTTGGTTATGAGACCCACTAGGTCTAATGAAAGTGTTAGGGCTCCTAGGAGACCCACGCTGGTTCGCACAGACGGATCTTTAAAAATGCCCTCGTGAGTGTGCTTCTGGCTCCGCAGCACTGAAGGCTCAGTTGTTTGCGCTGAACGCTCCAGCCGTCACTGTGTAGCCCTTGTATTTGTCCTTTCTGTCCCAAATCCCCGGTGGCTGATTTATTGGATTTCATTAGAAGACACTCCCCCACTGAAGAACTCAAAGCTGAAGTGACTGTCTTTTCCGTGGCTCGTGGCCCCTGTGTGACATGAGTTCTGCGCACAGAGCACCTCCCTTCGCTGGCGGGAGCGCAGCCCTGGAAAGGGGACACTGGTCCCGAGGGGAAGGGACAAGGTTTCCGGGAGGGGCTGGGAGAAAGGTGTCTTCCCACCCTGGGCCGGTGTCCTCCCCACATCACGCCCCTTTCATGCTGGGGCTCACCTGGCTCTGTCCCCAGCCCTTGCCCTGCAGGAGTAAACGGGAAAAGAGACACTCCATCTGGTCCCACAGGGTCAGCTAATGCCACTTGAACCCCAGTGGTCTCTCAGCCCCATCTCCCACCCCGCTTCCTGCTGGACATGTGCACTCGCAAGTCTCACCGCCACCCCAAACCCAACGGGTCCCAGCTGAACTTGTCACCTGTCCCCACTCATGCCCCTGTCAGCTAATAGTCTTGTGCTCCCCATCTCATCTCAGTTAACAGCATCACCACGGACCCGAGCTGGAAGCTCAGGGTCACTGTCACCTTTTCTCTCTCCTGGACCCTCCATGACACCCAGCCCTGCGGTTTCTACACGTCCCTGGACTGGTCCCCTGCTCTCTGCTCTCACTGCCACAGTCCTGGGCCAGAGCACTTGCCACTTCTTGTCGGGACCCTTGAAAGGGCCTCCCGATCAGTCTACCCGCTTCGAGCCTGTCCGAGAATTGTCTTCCTGGCCCGTCCCTCCTCCGCCTTCACAAAAACCTTTGGCGGCTTCCTATCGCTCACAGAACAAGGTGCAAAACTCTCAGCCTGGCCAACGAAGCCTTGAATAGCTGCTCCCGAGCACCTTTTCTGCCCCCTCTGCTGCTGCCGATCCCGCACCCCACCAACCATCGTCCTGCCCTCCAGAAGGCTCTTTCGTGCAAGTCCTGCTCCCTCTGCCCGGAATGTCCTTCCCGTCCCTCCACTGCCCCTCCTGGCAAAAGCCTCCAGCCCTCAAAATCCAGCTCAAAGGTCCTTCATCTGAGAAGCCTGCCTAACTTCTCGGTACCAGGTCACTTACCATCAGTGGCCCCATGACGCTGCTACGTTCCTCGACCACAGCACCGCTGGACCATGAGTGTTTATGTGCGCCCCAGCCCCTCCTGCTAGATGGGGAGGCCCCCAAAGACTACTTGGGACCATATTGGGTTCTCCTTTGCATTCTCAATGCCTAGCACAATGCCTGATATATAGTAGGTACTCAATAAGTGATTGTTGTTTAATCTTTTCTTATTCTGCAATCCAGTCAAATATGCCAAACTAATCTGATACACATGGTTTGAACCCTTTGCACGTGCCATTCCCCTCGTCTTGATTTCCCATTTCTTTCCTTTATTTTTTGTACATTGTTGTCTTCGGTTTCCATCTTAAGTCACCTCTTCCAGGAAGATTTTTCTAATGAGTTTCATCCAACTCTCCTGTTTTCTTTTGCTTGCCTTCCTCTGAGTTACAACCATGTAGTTGTAACGTCTACAGCAGTATCCACAACAGGGATTCTGTCTACCAGAGCCCTGGGGAAATGTTCCCTTCCAAAATCACCTTCACATGGAAATGGTGAGTCTTTAGGAGAGGAATTCCCTCTCTAGATCTATTTCAGCTTTCACCAACATTGCTCTTTCCGGTTTGTAAACAATTCCCCTAAATGAGTGGTCTCTAACTCATTGACTCAGGATTTAGGATCCCACAGAATAAAGTACATCTTCAGTCTCTACACTGTTCCTAAACCCCAGAAATGTTTAGTTGTTTTAAAGAAGAGTTACCCAACAGTACCTCAGAGGAAAACCTGTTCTTTTCACTCCTTCTAATGAACTAACACGTGTATCACACAAGGAACTGGGTTAAGCATGGTGGCAACATACAAAAAGATTTACAAAACAGAAATAGACTCACAGACATAGAAAACAAACGTATTGTTACCAAAGGGGAGCGGGAGATGGATAAATTAGGAGTTTGGTATTAACAGATACACACTACTATATATAAAATAGACAAACAACAAGGACCTACTGTATAGCACAGGGAACTATATTCAATATCTTGTAATAAACTACAATGGAAAAGAATCAGAAAAGTAATATATATATATCTGAATCACTTTGCTGTACATCTGAAACTAACACAATGTTGTAAATCAACTATGCTTCAATTTAAAAAAAAAAAAAAGAATAAGCCAGGGTCTTGACATTCAAGTTGGTGCAACTTCTTCACCAGGAACATCTATAGTATACTTCAATAAACGGCAGTTCAGTGGGTACTCTTTCAGAGGGCAGTATATAGTGAGGTGGTTTAAAGCATGGGCTCAGGCATGAAATAGACATGGATTCACATCCCGCCTCTACAGCTTATGGCCCATGTAACATCAACACTGTCACTCCATTTACTCATCTGTAGAATGGGATAATAACAGCTCCTACTACATAGGGTGGTTGTAAAGATTACATGAGTAATTCTTGGCAGTCAGTGTTTTCTAAATGTTAGTCATTAGGGCTTCCCTGGTGGCGTAGTGGTTAAGAATCCACCTGCCAATGCAGAGGACATTGGTTCAAGCCCTGGTCCGGGAAGGTCCCACATGCCACGGAGCAACTAAGCCCGTGCGCCACAACTACTGAGCCCTCGTGCCACAACTACTTAAGCCCACGCACCTAGAGTTCAAGCTCCTCAACAAGAGAAGCCACCGCAATGAGAAGCCCGCACACCACAACAAAGAGTAGTCTCCACTCACCACAACCAGAGAAAGCCTGGGTGCAGCAACAAAGACCCGAAGCATCCAAAAATAAATAAATAAAAAATAAATAAAATAAATTAATTTAAAAAAATGTTAGTGACTATTTTTTCCCCTCATTCTCCCCCACATATAAGAGCAATATCTTTCTCCTATTGTGTTAAGACATAGGGAATTCTGGAAGGAGTCAGGCCTGGGGAAGCTGGGAGCTCACAGAATAAAACTTGGGACACTGAGTTGCCATAGGCCAAGAGAAGCAGTAGTGAGTGAACTAGAGGACCAGGATGTGTAACCTAAAGGATCCCACACCCTTACAAATACCAAAATTTAAGAGGCCTACTGGAATAGCTGCAGGACATGATGGCAAGAAAACAACATGTGACTGAGTCAGCTTGCTGGCCCAGTTTCACCTGCCCCCTCCTCTCCACCACCCCTCACCTGACTTCGGCAAGGCCCAATCTCAAGCACACCTGGCCTGGAGGCAGCAGGTGGTAACAGTAACATTTAGCTAGAGTGAGTGTAGGACCACGAAACCAATGCACCTCTCTCCAGCAAAGCCAATTCCCAGATGTGCTCTTGGAAAGATTTAAGATTTGCTCACCACAAATTCTGCAAGTTTACATTGTAGGGGTGGGTCTTCCAAACTTGCAACATTTTGAATAAACCTGAGTGGGAAAGTGAGTCCAGAGTTTACTTTGTAATCAGTAATCTCCGGGACAGATTTTGTTCTTTCATTGCTCAAGTTCTATGCCTGAGTCAATACTGACTCCACTACTTGGTTCCTGTGGGGACTTTCCATGAACTTTGGGGTTTAGCAATCTTCATTCCAATGAGATCACATTGCCAGAATGAACACTGTCATTTAATAAGTGGAAAACAGCTGTTTCCAGGTGCTGGCCTGGCCAGGATTTAAAGTAGTGCTGTTGTCTGGTAAAAGGAAGTTGTGCCTAGATGACATGTAAAAAGTGTCAGTACTGGTGACTCATGGTATCCAAATAAAATATCACGCAAAAATCATAGTTTATGCACGTAATAGTTGTCTTCATATAGTATTGATCATAAGGCTAATTTGATGGCTAAAAATAAAAGCAGGTAGAAAACATATAACACCTATGTTAACTAATTTTATTCCTCACGCATTTTTTATGTTCTGTCTCCTCTTCCTTTGAAACAAGCAAGTTCTTATCTCTTTTAACTTAACACTTTATTATTGAAATTTTCAAATATACAGAAAAGAAACTAGTATTATGGGATTTTTAAAAATTTATTTATTTTTTAAATTTATTTTTGGCTGTGTTGGGTCTTCGTTGCTGCACGCGGGCTTTCTCTAGTTGCAGCAAGCGGGGGCTACTCTTCATTGAAGTGTGCAGGCCTCTCACTGCGATGGCTTCTCTTGTTGCAGAGCATGGGCTCTAGGTAGGCAGGCTTCAGTAGTTGTGGCACGTGGGTTCAGTAGTTGTGGCTCACGGGCTCTGGAGCGCAGGCTCAGTAGTTGTGGCACACGGGCTTAGTTGCTCTGCGGCATGTGGGATATTCCCGGACCAGGGCTCGAACCTATGTCCTCTGCATTGGCTCTGGATTCTTAACTGCACCACCAGGGAATCCCGAAACTAATATTATGAACTCCTATGTACTCATCACCCATTTTTAACAATCATTAACATTTCACCATTCATGTTTTATCTAGCCAACCCTTTCCCTAAATTAAAAAAAATTTTTTTGGAAGGAAAAAGTATTTTAAAGTAAATCTCAGACATTATGTCCTTTCACTCATAAAAAAATCAGTATGTATCTCTAACAGATTATGTGATTATTAAACATAATCACATTTCCAGTTATAGGTAAAATAAGTTCTGGGGATGTAATGTACAGCATAGTGACTGTAATTAACAATATAGTTGGCCCTCTGTATCCACGTATGTGAAACCCACACATGGATTTTGGTATCCAAGGGGGTCTTGGAACCAATCTTCCATGGATTCCAAGGGATGACTGTACTTTATTGTATATTTGAAAGTTGCTAAGACACTAGATCTTAAAAATTCTCATCACAAGAAAAAAAATTGTAACTATGTGATGTGATGGATGTTAACTAGACTTATTATGGTGATCATTTTGCAATACACACATATATCAAATCATTATGTTGTACATCTTAAGCTTCTACAATGTTGTATGTCAATTATATCTCAATACTAGAATAGAAAACATAATCACAATACCACACCTAGTACAATTAAGAGTAATTTTCTAATATCAGTTAATACCTATCCAATTTCAATTTCCCCTGTTGACAAGCTGTGCTCCAGAAGAGACTTTTGAAATGAGGAATTGGAGGCTCTGAGATGTGGCATGCCTTGCCCAAGGTCATACAGCCAGTTAATGAAAGAGCTATGACTAGAACCTAGGTCTCTTGGTCCACTGTCCAGTGCTCTTTTTACCTTCTCTGTGGTTTTCTTCACTTTTTACTCTCCACTTACCACTGCTAATTGTCTTTCCTAACTTTCTCCACTTTCCATCTGACAGGACAGTCACCAGTTTCTATTTGAGGGTGAAAAAAGCAACAATAAGAAATAGGATCATGATGTTAGAAATCACGGTTGCTGTATGTGTTCTCAACTGAAGATCTGGCAGCAAATCAATGCCAGAGCTGATTATTAACTAGCTTGGATGACTCTGGCAACCTCCTGCTCATACATCAAAGCCAATGACATTCCAGGGTTTCTGTTTGTACATGTCTCCTCCTCTTCTGAGCACACTGCTTCAGCATTCAGATACTTGGGAACTTAGTTAATACTTGCTGAGGATGCCAGCATTTCTCGAATCTGTGGCATACCCTGGCACATGCAAACAAGGGGAACACTGTAGGGAGCAGACCAAATGCACTACAGAGGTGCAGAGAGGATTAACAGCTAAAGCTCTAAGAGCAGCTGCCTATTACAGATTGCTGGGCAGGTGGAATTGTCAAGGGAATGGTCCGAGAAAAACAGGACTGAACATGTCCTGCAGGAGTTCTGTGTTAAAGATCAGCATAGCTAGAGCCCAGGATCCGAGCTAGAGAATCTGTGAGATTATCAGTGGGCAGAGAGTGGACTGCCAGCTATGTCTGGCAGAGAAATTTGAATTTTTATACTAACTCTAAACAAGAAAACAAGTAAATCAACAAATCACCAGCCAACCCATGATCAAATAGTTAGAAATGTAAAATAAAGTCCTATTAGACCTTGGGTTTCTGTATCTTTTTTTGGACAACTATCTCCATGAAACATTTACAAGATTTCAGCTTTTTGCCTCATCATGGTATTAACCTAAAAGAAATGCAGCTGCTGGAACCAAATCTGGACCAACTGCTTAGAAAACAGATCCACCAGGACACCTCCTCTGGAGCAGGCCATGGGGTGGGCTCCAGTCAGACTGGGGGATGACAGGTGAGATTTGGACAACACTTAGGTTCTTAGATTTTTGGTAGCAGCTGAAAATCACTGAATGTAGGTAAGGAGGGAGAAGGCAGGCTGACTCCCTAACTGGTTGGAACATGAAAATTAGACAGTAACAACTCAAAGTTATGTTCAAACATCCTTGGTATCCTACAATTCCAAAGCCAAGCTGTTTCTCAGACCAGTCATTTCCACCATTGCCAGCGTAGTCCAGTCTGATTATAATGCGTAAACAGGGAGAAATAAGACATCTAAGCCATTTACCACAAATGGTTGTTAGTCTAGTTCCTGCTGGAGTCCAGAACTCAAATTTCTTGATTCTTCATTCTTTCTACTATATAACGAGTAACCTCATTGTGCCTTAATTTCCTCATCTTTTAAGTGAGATGATAGTTCCTTCTTCATAGAATTTATGTAAGGCTTCAAAGAGTTAAAAAATGTAAGCACTCAGGAAGTATAATTATTTATTCCCTCATTTATCCATTCACTTAACAAATATTTGTTTACTACCTACCATGTCCATACACAGGAAGGAGCTAGGCCCTATGGGGTAATATAACAAAGTAAAGACATGCTCCTTCCTTCAAAAAACTTACAATCTTATGGGGAAGGCAAGACATACTTCATGAATCTGTGACACAATCTGCATTAAATGAGCAAAACACAAAATATAGGTTATAAATGATCAGAAGTCATGACTTCTGGCTACATTTTCTTCTTCTCTAAGACACACCAGGTTTCACCTCCTCTAGGAAGACTTCCTTCCTTGACACCTCTCTCCCTCCCACCCCTAAGCTCTGCTCCATCTCTCTCCTCTGTTGTCCCATAATATCCCAGGCATAATACTCTCATCCATGCTCCATACTACTGCGAATGGTGTTTCTCTGCCTCCCCCACTAGACTGCGTTTTAAGAGCCAAAACCGTGGCTTGTTCATCTCTGTATCCCTAAGACATTGCACAATGTCTGGCACACAACTGATGGTCAACTCTGTTGAATGAATAAGAATTTGCTGTAGCGAAAAGTTTGCTGGAAAGAGAGCCATAAAACTTGGGTTCTGGGGAGGGTGGGAGGGAGACGCAAGAGGGAAGGGATATGGGGGTATATGTATAGCTGATTCACTTTGTTATACAGCAGCAATAACACCACAATGTAAAGCAATTATACTCCAATAAAGATGTAAAAAATAAGAATGATAACAAAGGATGGGAGGAAATACAACCAGTAGATATGAGCCTCCCTCAGGAAGATGTTATGTGCTTCTTTTATAGACTGTTGTCCAGAACATGTATTTCAACCAGGGGCTATGTGAATACCAGTTACTAGAGTGGCCTTTCTCTACTGAGTGGCTTTGGGAGGTGTAATAGGGTCAGTTAGGCTGGTCAGGAGGGGTGTGACTTAGAGTGTTTCCCTCTTCTATCAGAGGTCAGCTCTGGCATTAGCAAGAAACTGGTTTCAAATCCTAGCCCTGCCACTTACTTGGTGTGTGAATTTAGGGCAGAGAAGTTAACTGCTCTGAACTTTCATTTCATCATCTTTAAATTGAATTAATAACACCTGCCCCATAAAGGCGTGGTAAGCATTAAATGTCAGAAATGGATATTCTATCAATATTTTTTAGTAGTGTGAAATTAAATGAGTAGCATTAACAAAGCACATACGACCCAGCAATCCCACTACTGGGCATATACCCTGAGAAAACCATAATTCAAAAAGAGTCATGTACCACAATGTTCATTGCAGCTCTATTTACAATAGCCAGGACATGGAAGCAACCTAAGTGTCCATTGACAGATGAATGGATAAAGAAGATGTGGCACATATATACAATGGAATATTACTCAGCCATAAAAAGAAATGAAATTGAGTTATTTGTAGTGAGGTGGATGGACCTAGAGTCTGTCATACAGAGTGAAGTAAGTCAGAAAGAGAAAAACAAATACCGTATGCTAACACGTATATGTGGAATCTAAAAAAAATGTTTCTGACGAACCTAGGGGCAGGACAGGAATAAATACGCAGATGTAGAGAACGGACTTGAGGACACAGGGAGGGGGAAGGGTAACCTGGGACAAAGTGAGAGAGTGGCGTGGACATATATACGCTACCAAATGGAAAATAGATAGCTAGTGGGAAGCAGCCGCATAGCACAGGGAGATCAGCTCGGTGCTTTGTGACCACCTAGAGGGGTGGGATAGGGAGGGTGGGAGGGAGACGCAAGTGGGAGGGGATATGGGGATATATGTATATGTATAACTGATTCACTTTTTTAGAAAGCAGAAACTAACACACCATTGTAAAGCAATTATACTCCAATAAAGATGTTCAAACAAACAAGCAAACAAACAAATAAATAAATAAATTGGCAAACCGAATAAATAAATTGGGTTCTGGTCCCAGCCCTGCTACTAACCAAAGCTTTCTTGGCTTTAATTTCCTCATCTGTGATACCTGAGGGTTGAACCAAATGACCTTCAAGAGCATTTCTAGTCCTATTAGTCTAAAGTATTTCTTCATTCAGTGTCTTGGGATATCTGGGGGCTGAGCTATTACTGTACCTCTCTTCCCTACATTGAATGTGGGTTAAAAGTTGTAGTGGAAACTCTATAGGCTCTCAGGGATTTTAGCTTTCTTTCCAAATTTCCTCAGGGCAGGGAGGCGTGGGAGGGCAGGGAGAGGGGTAACCTTTCCAGGGATGTTAGCAGGAAGAGGAGATACTAGAACAATAAACATAGGTAGGGTTGCTTGTGGTGTGTATTTCTTTTAATCTATGTGAAAGCATGGCTCTATTTATAACAACAATAGCAACAAAAACAATGTGTATCTCCAAATGACCTTATTTTCTGTCCCCTTTCTACAAAGGCCTCTCAGTGCCTTTCCTCTGTAGGCAGTTTCAGTTCAGTGGTTACCATGTTTCCCTTTTCACGAAAGAAATAGGTTAAGTATAGGAAGGTCATCCTAACCCAGGGAAACCACAAATCTGCCTTTGCTCCTCCCTCTTTTCTCTGCAACTTTCCTTCCTTTCTCATCTGTAATCCAACCTCTCTGGCTCAGCTTCTCACACACTTCAGTGCCCCAGCGTCCTCATTCCTGACTCTTTCACCTTTGGCCTCACGAACTAACTTTCATCCATTCAATGCATTTACCCATTCAGCAGCATTCATTAAGTACCTGCTTTTTATCAGGGCCCAGGGTCAAGGAATGGATCTCAGAAAGTTTCATAGAGAAGACATTTGAACTGGGTTGTGAAGGAGAATAGGAGTTTGCTGGGGTGGGGCGAGGGATGAATAAGGAAGCATTATTCTGGGCAGAGGACCAATATGTACAAAGTCAATGGGGCATAAAACTCATAACAAATATAGGGTCCCGATAAGTAATTCAGGAAACCTATGGCATAGGGAGAGGGTCGGAAGTGATGTTGGAAAAATGAACAGAGGACAAATAATGAAGGATCTTGTATGCCATGCTAAGGGTTTGGATTTTATCCAACAGGCTATAGGGAGCTATTGAAAGTTTTTAGGTAGGAGATTAAAAGTCAGATTTACATTTAGAAAAATCCATGGCAGTAGAATTAATTAAGAATTAATTAATTCCTTGGAGAGGAAGCCAACTGACAAGAGGAGGATTTGTCAGAACACTATCGCAATGTTCTAGGCAAGAGAGAAAGAGGCGTGAGCCACGGCGGTAGCAATAGAGATGAATAGTGATGGATGACTCGGCACATGCGTCGGGTATTTAGGAGGTAGGTGACAAGACTTAGTAACTGATTAAATGAGAGAGATGAGGGAGGTTTCCGACTCTTGATCGTCTGGGTGGCAATGCTGTTTATAACAGAGGACACAGGAGAAATCAGGCATGACGGAAAAGTAATGAGACACGTTTTGGACTTATTGGGTGCAAAGGGCCTCTTTCAAATTCTATTAGATAAACAGCACCGGAAGGAAAGGTAACCATCTTCCAAGTAGCTTAATGAGAAATTGCACGATTCCGTATGGGTCATAAAATTGAAGATTATGTTAATACTGATTACTTGATTTCTCAGTGAGAAGTCTATTGTATTAAGAAATCTTCATTAATTTAAAAAGCAATTTTAGAAACCGAAGCTTTTCTAAAACTGGAATGCATACAAGAAGAAAAAATTACATTATCACGACCTTATTAAGTTTCTCCTGTAGAGCTTTTTAGCTGAGTTGCATGAAGTAAGTCGGCCAGCCCTTCACTCTTCATTACAAAGCCTTTTTTTCCCAAAGACATAGCGCCAACTCAATTAGCTATGGTGATAGAACGAAGTAATTGAAAACCACAGACAATTCAAAACTCCGTGGGCAACTCCCAAGAAAAATGTGGCCTCCCGTAGTTCTTTGGAACCCTGAGTTGACCTCACTGGCAGATACAAATGGTCAGGCAGTGACCTTCTTGGCAAGTTTATGTTCTAGAAAGTCTATGTTTATAAGTAGGAGCTAAGAAAAAACAGTGGAAGTAATAACATAATAACAATGAACCGTAAAATTAAGATGAAAAGACTGTTCATTGTTATTATCACACAGCTATTGATGGGAGTTGGATTATTTGAAAGAGCAAAGGGTGAAAACTAAAATAAAATAGTGCCTGAGTGACTAAGGAAACAAGGACAGATCCACATGTTGCTTTTTTGAGTTAAAACTAGATACAGTTATATGTTTTCCCATAGTCCAAAAGATCTCTAGAGAAATCGAAAAAAAGGACAATTATTTATTTGTATTTCAGACCAAAATTCTAGAAGTTATATCTGATTTCTCATTTTCCCTTACACTTCACACTCAGTAAATTAGTATGTCTTCATAGTTCTACCTACAAAATATGTTCTAAATCTATCCACTTCTCTCCATCTTCTCTAAGTCCAGGCCACCATCACGTCTCGCTTGGACTCCTGCAGTGGCCTTCTAACTAGTGTCCCTGCCTCTACTCATAGCCCAGTTCACAAACTATTCTTCATCTGGCAGCCAGAGGAATCTTTGCAAAATTCCAACCAGATCGTGTAATTTCCTTGCCTGAAACCCTCCAGTGCTTTCTCACTGTGTTTAGAAAAAAATCCAAATTCATTAAAATGGCTGGAAGAAAAACTATGCTATCTGGTCTCTACCTACTTCTCCACTTTATCTCTCATCACTCTCTTCCTCCTCTGTGGAACAGCAGCCATATGGTCTTCTTTCTGTTCCTCAAACCAAGCTCTCCCTACTCTTAGAACCTCTGCACCTGCCATTCTCTTTGCCTGAAACCATGCTTCCGCACAAGCCATATGACTGACTCACCCATCACCCTTTTTTTTCCTCCTTTTTAAATGTTTTACTCTCACTTTGAAATGAGTAGCAAAGTATTGTTTCTCAAGCATTCATGATACAATTCTTATCTTTTTTAAAAATTGAGCTATAATTCACGTACCATAAAATTCAGCCATTTTAAAGTGTGCAATTCCATGGTTTGTTGTATATTCACAGAGTTTTACAACCATCACCACTACCTAATTTTATACTATTTTCATCACCCCATAAAGAAACCCTGTACCCTTTAGTTATTATCCCCCATCAGCCATCTCCTCCCCAGCCCTAGGCAACAATTAATTTACTGTCTCCCTAAATTTGCCTATTCTGGACACTTCACATAAACAGAATCATATGATAAGTGGTTTTTTCTGCCTGGCTTCTTTCAGTTAGCATAAAAGCTTCAGAGTTCATTCATGTTATAAGAGTGCTTCAATCTTTCTTATGGTCAAATATTATTCCATTGTAGGAATAGACCACCTTTTGTCTATTCAGCAGTTGAAAGACATTGGGCCCTTTCTACCTTTTGGCTATTATGAATAATGCTGCTGTGAATATCTGTGTATGAGTTTTTGTGTAGACATAAGTTTTCATTTCTATATATAGAGGATTTACATTGCCTAGTCATACGGCAACTCCATGTTTTGTCGACCTTCCCTGACCAATCCATCTAAAATAATCACCCCACCACCATCACCGTCCTCCGTCACTTTATCTCATTTTGTTTTCTACATAGGCTTTATCACTGTCTAAAGAAATGCTGTTTATTTTACTAGTGTACGTATTTGCCATCTGTCTCTCCCTACTAGAACATTAACTCTGTAGGGACAGGGACCTTGTCAGTCTTTCTCACTACTGTTCCCTCAGCACCTGGAACAATGATCAGCATACAGCGGGAACTGTATTTATTGAATCCAAGGCACAAATGTTTCCCACCACAGGGCCTATCCACAAATCTACTAATACGACTATGTTAGTGCTTTTCTATTCCCTTAACTCTTCTTTGGGAAAAGTAAAAATACCCATTTAAATTATAGAAAGAGGGCTTCCCTGCTGGCACAGTGGTTGAGAGTCCACCTGCCGATGCAGGGGACACAGGTTTGTGTCCCGGTCCGGGAAGATCCCACATGCCGCGGAGCGGCTGGGCCCGTGAGCCATGGCCGCTAAGCCTGCGCGTCCGGAGCCTGTGCTCCACAACGGAAGAGGCCAAAACAGTGAGAGGCCCGCGTACCGAAAAAAAAAAAAAAGGGAAGAGCAGCTGAATAGACGTTTTTCCAAAGATATACAGATGGCCAACAGGCACATGAAAAGATGTTAAATGTCACTGATTAGTACGCAAATGTAAATGTAAATCTAAACCACAATAATATACCGCCACTGCCAGGGTCCCGGGATCGAGGGACAACTCCCCCGGGAGAACGCACGACGCGCCTCAGGCTGGTGCAACGTCATTCCAGCCTCTGCCGCCGCCGCAGGCTCACCCCGCATCATGCCCCGCCCCGCCCCCGGCCTGAGTGAGCCAGAGCCCTCGAATCAGCGGCTCCTTTAACTCTGTCCTGTCTGAGCAAAGAACAGACGCCCTCAGGCAACCTACACGCAGAGACAGGGCCAAATCCAAAGCTGAGCCCCGGGAGCTGTGCGAACAAAGAAGAGAAAGGGAAATCTCTCCCAGCAGCCTCAAGAGCAGCGGATTAAACCTCCACAATCAACCTGATGTACCCTGCATCTGTGGAATACCTGAAGAGACAACGAATCATCCCAAATTGAGGAGGTGGACTTTGAGAGCAAGATTTATGATTTTTTCCCTTTTTCCTCTTTTTGTGAGTGTGTATGTGTATGCTTCTGTGTGAGATTTTGTCTGTATAGCATTGCTTTCACCATTTGTCCTAGGGTTCTATCTGTCCGTTGTTTTTCTTTTTTTACTTAAAAAAATTTTTTTCTTAATTATTTTTTATTTTAATAACTTTATTTTATTTTATCTTACTTTATTTTATTTTCTTTTATCCCCTTTCTTTCTTTCTTTCTTTTACTTTTTCTCCCTTTTATTCTGAGCCGTGTTGATGAAAGGCTCTTGGTGCTGCAGCCAGGAGTCAGTGCTGTGCCTCTGAGGTGGGAGAACCAACTTCAGGACACTGGTCCACAAGAGACCTCCCAGCTCCACGTAATATCAAATGGCGAAAATCTCCCAGAGATCTCCATCTCAACACCAGCACCCAGCTTCACTCAACGACCAGCAAGCTACAGTGCTGGACACCTTGTGCCAAACAACTAGCAAGACAGGAACACAACCCCACCCATTAGCAGATAGGCTGCGTAAAATCATAATAAGTCCACAGACACTCCAAAGCACACCACCAGACGTGGACCTGCCCACCAGAAAGACAAGATCCAGCCTCATCCACCAGAACACAGGCACTAGTCCCCTCCACCAGGAAGCCTACACAACCCATTGAACCAACCTTAGCCACTGGGGACAGACACCAAAAACAACGGCAACTAAGAACCTGCAGCCTGCAAAAAGGAGACCCCAAACACAGTAAGATAAGCAAAATGAGAAGACAGAAAAACACACAGCATATGAAGGAGCAAGATAAAAACCCACCAGACCTAACAAATGAAGAGGAAATAGGCAGTCTATCTGAAAAAGAAGTCAGAAAAATGATAGTAAAGATAATCCAAAATCTTGGAAATAGAATAGAGAAAATGCAAGAAACATTTAACAAGGACCTAGAAGAACTGAAGATGAAACAAGCAACGATGAAGAACACAATAATTGAAATTAAAAATACTCTAGAAGGGATCAATAGCAGAATAACTGAGGCAGAAGAACAGATAATTGACCTGGAAGATAAGATAGTGGAAATAACTACTGCAGAGCAGAATAAAGAAAAAAGAATGAAAAGAACAGAGGACAGTCTCAGAGACTTCTGGGACAACATTAAACGCACCAACATTGGAATTATAGGGGTTCCAGGAGAAGAAGAGAAAAAGAAAGGGACTGAGAAAATATTTGAAGAGATTATAGTTGAAAACTTCCCTAATATGGGAAAGGAAATAGTTAATCAAGTCCAGGAAGTGCAGAGAGTCCCATACAGGATAAGTCCAAGGAGAAACATGCCAAGACACATATTAACCAAACTGTCAAAAATTAAATACAAAGAAAACATATTAAAAGCAGCAAGGGAAAAACAACAAATAACACACAAGGGAATCCCCATAAGGTTAACAGCTGATCTTGCAGCAGAAACTCTTCAAGCCAGAAGGGAGTGGCAGGACATATTTAAAGTGATGAAGGAGAAAGAACTACAACCAAGATTACTCTACCCAGCAAGGATCTCATTCAGATTTGATGGAGAAATTAAAACCTTCACAGACAAGCAAAAGCTGAGAGAGTTCAGCACCACCAAACCAGCTTTACAACAAATGCTAAAGGATCTTCTCTAGGCAAGAAACACACGAGAAGGAAAAGACCTACAATAACAAACCCAAAACAATTAAGAAAATGGGAATAGGAGCATACATATCGATAATTACCTTAAATGTAAATGGATTAAATGCTCCCACCAAAAGACACAGACTGGCTGAATGGATACAAAAACAAGACCCATATATATGCTGTCTACAAGAGACCCACTTCAGACCTAGAGACACATACAGACTGAAAGTGAGGGGATGGAAAAAGATATTCCATGCAAATGGAAACCAAAAGAAAGCTGAAGTAGCAATTCTCATATAAGAAAAAATAGACTTTAAAATAAAAACTATTAGAAGAGACAAAAAAAGGACACTACATAATGATCAAGGGATCGATCCAAGAAGAAGATATAACAATTGTAAATATTCATGCACCCCACATAGAGGCACCTCAATACATAAGGCAAATGCTAACAGCCATAAAAGGGGAAATCGACAATAACACATTCATAGTAAGGGACTTTAACACCCCACTTTCACCAATGGACAAATCATCCAAAATGAAAATAAATAAGGAAACACAAGCTTTAAATGATACATTAAACAAGATGGACTTAATTAATACTTATAGGACATTCCATCCAGAAACAACAGAATACACATTTTTCTCAAGTGCTCATGGAACATTCTCCAAGATAGATCATATCTTGGGTAACACATGAAGCTTTGGTAAACTTAAGAAAATTGAAATCGTATCAAGTATCTTTTCCGACCACAACGCTATGAGACTAGATATCAATTACAGGAAAAGATCTGTAAAAAATACAAACATATGGAGGCTAAACAATACACTACTTAATGATGAAGTGATCACTGAAGAAATCAAAGAGGAAATCAAAAAATACCTAGAAACAAATGACAATGGAGACACGATGACCCAAAACCTATGGGATGCAGCAAAAGCAGTTCTAAGAGGAAAGTTTATAGCAGTACAATCCTACTTTAAGAAAGAGGAAACATCTCAAATAAACAACCTAACCTTGCACCTAAAGCAATTAGAGAAATAAGAACAAAAAAAACCCCAAAGTTAGCAGAAGGAAAGAAATCATAAAGATCAGATCAGAAATAAATGAAAAAGAAATGAAGGAAATGATAGCAAAGATCAATAAAACTAAAAGTTGGTACTTTGAGAAGATAAACAAAATAGATAAAGCATTAGCCAGACTCATCAAGAAAAAAAGGGAGAAGACTCAAATCAATAGAATTAGAAATGAAAAAGGAGAAGTAACAACTGACACTGCAGAAATACAAAAGATCATGAGAGATTACTACAAGCAACTCTATGCCAATAAAATGGACAACCTGGAAGAAATGGACAAATTCTTAGAAAGGCACAACCTGCCAAGATTGAATCAGGAAGAAATAGAAAATATGAACAGACCAATCACAAGCACTGAAACTGAAACTGTGATTAAAAATCTTCCAACAAACAAAAGCCCAGGACCAGATGGTTTCACAAGCGAATTCTATCAAACATTTAGAGAAGAGCTAACACCTATGCTTCTCAAACTCTTCTAAAATATAGCAGAAGGGGGAACACTCCCAAACTCATTCTACGAGTCCACTGTCACCCTGATACCAAAACCAGAAAAGGATGTCACAAAGAAAGAAAACTACAGGCCAATATCACTGATGAACATAGATGCAAAAGTCCTCAACAAAATACTAGCAAACAGAATCCAACAGCACATTAAAAGGATCATACACCATGATCAAGTGGGGTTTATTCCAGGAATGCAAGGATTCTTCATTATATGCAAATCAATCAACGTGATACACCGTATTAACAAACTGAAGGAGAAAAACCATATGATCATCTCAATAGATGCAGAGAAAGCTTTTGACAAAATTCAACACCCATTTATGATAAAAACCCTACAGAGAGTAGGCATAGAGGGAACTTTTCTCAACATAATAAAGGCCATGTATGACAAACCCACAGCCAACATCGTCCTCAATGGTGAAAAACTGAAAGCATTTCCACTAAGATCAGGAACAAGACAAGGTTGCCCACTCTCACCACTATTATTCAACATAGTTTTGGAAGTTTTAGCCACAGCAATCAGAGAAGAAAAGGAAATAAAAGGAACCCAAATTGGAAAAGAAGAAGTAAAGCTGTCACTGTTTGCAGATGACATGATATTATACATAGAGAATCCTAAAGATGCTACCAGAAAACTACTAGAGCTAATCAATGAATCTGGTAAAGTAGCAGGATACAAAATTAATGCACAGAAATCTCTGACACTCCTATACACTAATGATGAAAAATCTGAAAGTGAAATCAAGAAAACACTCCCATTTACCATTGCAACAAAAAGAATAAAATATCTAGAAAAACCCTACTTAAGGAGACAAAAGACCTGTATGCAGAAAATTATAAGACACTGATGAAAGAAATTAAAGGTGGTACAAATAGATGGAGAGATATACCATGTTCTTGGATTGGAAGAATCAACACTGTGAAAATGACTCTACTATCCAAAGCAATCTACAGATTCAATGAAATCCCTAACAAACTACCACTGGCATTTTCCACAGAACTAGAACAAAAAATTTCACAATTTGTATGGAAACACAAAAGACCCTGAATAACCAAAGCAATCTTGAGAACAAAAAACGGAGCTGGAGGAATCAGGCTCCCTGTCTTCAGACTGTACTACAAAGCTACAGTAATCAAGACAGTATGGTACTGGCACAAAAAGAGAAATATAGATCAATGGAACAGGATAGAAAGCCCAGAGATAAACCCATGCACATATGGTCACCTTATCTTTGGTAAAGGAGGCAAGAATATACAGTAAAGAAAGGACAGCCTCTTCAATAAATGGTGCTGGGAAAATTGGACAGATACATGTTAGAGTATGAGATTAGTACACTCCCTAACACCATACATAAAAATAAGCTCAAAATAGATTAAAGACCTAAATGTAAGGCCAGAAACTATCAAATTCATAGAGGAAAACATAGGCAGAACATTCTATGACATAAATCACAGCAAGACCCTTTTTGACCCACCTCCTAGAGAAATGGAAATAAAAACAAAATTAAACAAATGGGACCTAATGAAACTTCAAAGCTTTTGCACAGCAAAGGAAACCATAAACAAGACCAAAAGACAACCCTCAGAATGGGAGAAAATATTTGCAAATGAAGCAACTGACAAAGGATTAATCTCCAAGATTTATAAGCAGCTCATGCAGCTCAATATCAAAAAAACCAAACAACCCAATCCAAAAATGGGCAGAAGACCTAAATAGACATTTCTCCAAAGAAGATATACAGACTGTCAACAAACACATGAAAGAATGCTCAACATCATTAATCATTAGAGAAATGCAAATCAAAACTACAATGAGATATCATCTCACACCAGTCAGAATGGCCATCATCAAAAACTCTAGAAACAATAAATGCTGGAGAGGGTGTGGAGAAAAGGGAACACTCTTGCACTGCTGGTGGGAATGTGAATTGGTACAGCCACTATGGAGAACAGTATGGAGGTTCCTTAGAAAACTACAAATAGAACTACCATACGACCCAGCAATCCCACTACTGGGCATATACCCTGAGAAAACGATAATTCAGAAAGAGTCATGTACCACAATGTTCATTGCAGCTCTATTTACAATAGCCATGTCATGGAAGCAGCCCAAATGTCCATCAACAGATGAATGGTTAAAGAAGATGTGGCACATATATACAATGGAATATTACTCAGCCATAAAAAGAAATGAAATTGAGTTATTTGTAGTGCGGTGGATGGACCTAGAGTCTGTCGTACAGAGTGAAGTAAGTCAGAAAAAGAAAGACAAATACCGTATGCTAACACATATATATGGAATCTAAGAAAAAAAGGAAAATGTCATGAAGAACCTAGGGGTAAGACAGGAATAAAGACACAGACCTACTAGAGAATGGACTTGAGGATATGGGGAGGGGGAAGGGTAAGCTGGGACGAAGTGAGAGAGTGGCATGGACATATATACACTACCAAACGTAAAATAGATAGCTAGTGGGAAGCAGCCGCATAGCATAGGGAGATCAGCTTGGTGCTTTGTGACCACCTAGAGGGGTGGGATAGGGAGGGTGGGAGGGAGACGCAAGTGCGAGGGGATATGGGGATATATGTATATGTATAACTGATTCACTTTGTTATAAAGCAGAAACTAACGCACCATTGTAAAGCAATTATACTCCAATAAAGATGTAAAAAAAAAAAGTTTCAAGTAGGCAGTCCCAAAGAGCCGAAGAAAAGTAATCACAGGTAAATATAAAGTAGGTAAATATCTCACAAGAATTTCTATTCTAATGTATTACTAGTGACTATAATAATACACAATGCAGTGTGGAGCAAAACAAACAAATTGAAGAAGAATATACTCAGATCACTCTTTGCATGAAGTTTTGAGAAATGCAAAATAAAACTACATACTTCTTATGGACGTATGCATATGTAGTAATGTAATTGAACAAGACCCTATGGGGCCTTTCGAAGACAGACCCCTCCCCTTATCCTCTGCTGTAGCTCCTCTCTGAAGTACCCAGTTAATAGTATCTAATGTATATTCCCTGAGTTTTTCAGATGCTAAAAACCACCACCAAATGGAAGAAATTAACTAATTGATTATCATGAGCGCAGTAGCCCCCAGACTTTCTGGCGCCTAAGGATTGATAGTGTTAACACTCGTGACACCACCCTGTTACCTCACCATCAACCAACCAGAGAACTGTGCATGAGCTGATCACCTACCCTAGGACACCCCTTCCTCACCTTGCCTTTAAAAATGCTTTGCCGAAACCCTTTGGGGAGTTTGGGTTTTGGGGGGCATGAGCCACCTGTTCTCCTCGCATGGCCCTTCAATAAACCTTTCTCTGCTCCAAACTCTGATGTTTCGGTTTGTTTGGCCTCACTGTGCGTTGGGCACAGGAACTTGAGTTCGGTAGCAGTAAAAGTGCAAAAACTTGCCTGGGAATGAGAAGCTCTATATTCAGGACCTCTGCAGATGAGGATGAGATTAGGAGAATACACAGAAGCTACACTTGTATCTGTCAGTTTTTTGGTAAATGTTATTGAAAGGTAACATATGTACAAAAAAAGAGCACAAAATAAAAGGGTGCTGAAACCGCATACCTCAGATGGGACTTGAAGTAAGTTGCACCTCAGTTGGGACCCAAACCCAGTTGCACCTCAAATGGGACTTGAACCCACAATCTCTGGATTAGGAGGGGACTCGAACCCAGTAACTCCCAGCTGAAACCACACACCTGATCTCAGGACTTAATGAAGCTCAGGTTCATTCTGTGTTGGTGCAGAAGGAATTCAGCAAGAGGCAAAGGGATAGGTAAGAAGTATTATAGATTTATTAATATCCTTTGTAAAGAGGTTGCAGGGAAATGGGGCATGAGAGGATGGTCATGTCCCAGGTCTCAGGTGAGTCCCTGGGACAGGCCACCAAGTGAGGGTCCTTGGCTTCCTGCAGGAAAGAATTTAAGAATGAGCCATAGTAAAGTGAAAGCAGAGATACGCATTCCATAGGCAGAACGTGGTCCTTCTCAAAAGGTGAGAGCAGCCTTGGGGTGCAGGGGTGGTTAGTTTTTATGGGCTGGGTAATTTCATAGGTTAAAAAGTAGGAGGATTATTCCAACTATTTTGGGAAAGGGGTGGGGATTTCCAGGAATTGGGCCATTGCCCACTTTTTGGCCTTTTATGGTTGGCCTCGGGGAACTGTCATCACGCCTGTGGGTGTATCATTTAGCATATGCTAATGTATACAATGAGCATATAATGAGGTGCAAGTCTACCGGAAATCGAGTCTTCTGCCACCTTGGGCCTAGTTGGTTTTAACCGGTTTTTGTCATGTCCTCCATGGTTATGTCATTCTTTTAATGGTCGTGCCCTGCCCCCTTCCCTCCTGTCTCAGTACAGCTCAGTAAATGCTCACAAAGTGAACATACCTGTGTAACCAGCTCTGTAGTTCTGATTCTTAAGCTGGGTGGTGGGTATGTGAGTGTTGGTTATATTATTTCTACTTTTTATATGCCAGAAATACTTGATTTAAAGGTTTATCTTTTGGGGGCTTCCCTGGTATCTCAGTGGTTAAGAATCCACCTGCCAATGCAGGGGATACGGGTTCGAGCCCTGGTCCAGGAAGATACCAAATGCTGCAGAGCAACTAGAGCCCGTGTGCCACAACTACTGAGCCTGCGCTCTAGAGTCCATGAGCCACAACTACTGAGCCCACGTGCCACAACTACTGAAGCCCATGTGCCTAGAGCCCGTGCTCCACAACAAGAGAAGCCACCACAATGAGAAGGCTGTGCACGGCAAGGAAGAGTAGCCCCCGCTCGCTGCAGCTAGAGAAAGCCTATGTGCAGCAATGAAGACCCAACGCAGCCAAAAATAAATTAATTAATTAAAAAGAAAATAAAGGTTTTCTTTTTTAACTCCACAAGGGCCTCACATGGTTAGACTACTAATCCTGTAAATTTCCTTCCAGTTGTAAAAGCCTATGGAAATCCAATCAAAATAGGATCTTAGGACAAGATAAGTTAAAACCCATAATTGACATAAGTTATGTCATTTGTCATTTTATGTCATTTTAATGTATATAAGAATATCAAAATGTAAAGAATTGTAGTGACGTGTGTTAAAAAAAATTCAACCGTGGGGATCCTGTGGTGGTGCAGTGGTAACGAATCCGCCTCCAATGCAGGGGACACAGGTTCGAGCCCTGGTCCGGGAAGATCCCACATGCCGCGGAGCAACTAAGCCTGTGTGCCACAGCTACTGAGTCTGCGCTCTAGAGCCCGTGAGCCATAACTACTGAGCCCACGTGCCACAACTACTGAAGCCCACACGCCTAGAGCCCGTGCTCCACAACAAGAGAAGCCCGCGCACCTCAATGAAGAGTAGCCCCCGCTCGCCACAACTAGAGAAGGCCCGCGCACAGCAACGAAGACCCAATGCAGCCAAAAATAAATAAATAAAATTAATAAATTAAAAAAAATTCAACCGAGTAAACTTGAAGATCTGATTGGCTTTATTAGACATTTCATGAATCGGGCAGCATCCCCCCCCCCCCACTTAGCAATTAGAAGGGGGCTATGAGGGGTTGTCCAAAATGGAAAGGTTTTATAGGAAGAAGGATGGGTCAAGAGAGCTCTTAGCAAAAGAAAAGAAATGATTATTTTTAGGTCAGGACATCTTCTCTGGGGAGGAAAGGAAACCTCAAGGGTTTTATCATGCAGATTGCATCTTCTTTCTCTGGAGGAGGGAGGATGTAGAGGGCCCACGTGGCAGATGACCTCATTGATACTGACCAGAAAATTCCAGACTGGTTGATTAAGATTACATTTCTACTGAAGATCCAAACTGCAATTAGATTAGGTATTAAATCTAAGATTCGTATCATGGGCTTTAGCACAAGTGATATCGTTTTGCACCTGTGGTTTTCCTCTTTAACAATTGGATCTGTAAGGAAGGAAAAAATTTCCTTCTCCCCTTTTAGGTTCTTTGGCTGGCCTAATAATTAAGTTGGCATAAGACAGATTAACAGGAGAAAAGCACAAACAAAAGTTTAATAACATGTATACATGGGAGAGACCTAGGAAAACTGAGCAACTCTCTGAAATAGTAGAAACCATTACCTTAAATACCATTTCAGCTAAAGACAAAAGATGTCGGAAATAGGAAGTAGTTATGGGCAGTTACCAGGGCACAGTAAATTAGTGTAAGGTTGCTATGCAAATTCAAGTCCTTGCCTTCTTCAATGATAAGAGTTTCTTGAGATTGAGTCACCCCTCCCTTCCTGGTACAGCAGGGAGATACCCTTACAAGCGGAGATTTCCCTTACAAATGTAAATGTCTTTTACAAAGGGTAACATTTAGTTGATTTTCAGAGCTTCTATGTCTGCTCTTTCTTAAGAATAATCAGCCTAGAATAATCCTTATGCCAAAGGGACATATTTTGGGGTGACAAATTCTGCTCTGCTATAGTCCCCTTTGAACCTTCCCCAAGAAATTTCACAATCCAGAAGCTAAATTGCTCCATCTCATTGAACCAGTCTCTTAGTCCTCAGAATAGGTCTGAAACTGTACAACTCAGATGGGACTTGAACCCACAGGCCAGGACGGAAACCCAGCCAGACCCCAGACTGGGACTTGAACCCCCAGTCTTTTAAATGAGATCACACACCTGGTCTCAGGATTTAATGAAGCTCAGGTTCTTGATGTCTCGTCGCAGAAAGAACTCGGTGAGAGACAAAGTGATAGGTGAGAAGTGGATTTATTTAGAGAGAGTGTGGGCCATCTTAGAAGGTGAGAGGCCCCGAAATAAGTCGTAGTTAGTTTTTATGGGCTGAGTAATATCATAGGCTAATGAGTGGGAGGATTATTCTGACTATCTTGGGGAAGGGGTGGGGATTTCCAGGAATTGGGCCACCGTCCACTTTTTGGCCTTTTATGGTTATTCTTGGAACTGTCATGGCACTGGTGGGTGTGTCATTTAGAATGCTAATGTATTACAATGAGCATGTAATGAGGGTCATAGTCTACTGGAAGTTGAATCTTCTGCCATCTTGGACCTAGCTGGTTCTAACCAGTTTTTGTCATGTCCTCAACAGTTATGTCATTCTTTTAAAGGTTGTGCCCTGCCCCCTTCCCTCCTGTTTCAGATCAATTCAATTAAACAGTTGCATCTCATTTCAGAAGGTGGCTGATGTAGCTGGGCTTTTAAAGTTAGGCCTATATTGTGTAAGAAATCAGGAGTTTAATGAGGCATTTCTGTGGAAACAAAAGAAAAACAAAGGTTAATGGTTGGAGCAAATTATAAACCTAGTGCTTGAGTCCCGATAGCTGCTAGTCAAGAAGATTTCTAGTATTAGGCTCAAAGGATCTGTAGGGAGCAAAATTTGCCGCCTCAAAATGTTTCTCTTTGGCATGAGGATAATTTAGGCTGATTATTTTTAAGAAACAGAAGACTCCGTAAGTCTGTTCTTTTTTTTTTTTTTTTTTTGCGGTATGCGGGCCTCTCACTGCTGTGGCCTCTCCCGTTGCGGAGCACAGGCTCCGGACGCGCAGGCTTAGCGGCCATGGCCCACGGGCCCAGCCGCTCCATGGAATGTGGGATCCTCCCAGACCGCAACACGAACCCGTGTCCCCTGCATCGGCAGGCGGACTCTCAACCACTGCGCCACCAGGGAAGCCCCAGAAGTGTTTTTTTTTTAGCTGCCTAAAAAATTTAGGTAAAAGTCTTGTTCTTGGAATAGAGCTATACAACCAGATATATCTGCAAAGAATATGGGCTAGATATGGTGAGCATAGAGATTAGGATCCACTCTGTGTCCCATTGTCTTTGCATGGCCCAGCAAACATTTGTTTACCAAACATTCGCTTTTCCATCTCCCTGTCAATTTCCTTCTTCTCCTTTGAGGTCCCAAACACCTATCCTCAACATCCTCTTTTGTTCTTAACTGAAGATGCTATTTAAGGTGAGGGTTTCAGCCATTTTGGTGAGTTACTCAGTTTCCCTGGGTCTCTCCTTTTTTATACCTGTTACTAAACTTTGGTTTGATTTTTTCCTGTTAATCTGTCTCATATCAATTTCTTAGACCAGCCAGAAGAACCTAGGAAGGTAGAGGAAACTTTCTTCCTCCCCGACACATCTTCAGATGGAGTGAAGGCAGGCAGTGGCAATCTGACAGATTTTCCTGCTTTGTTGTTTGAATGTCTCTGACGAGGTCATCAGGTAAACTTTCTAAGTGGCCCATACAGCAGCAACAGGCATGGAGAAGATTGTCTAAACATGAGTTATTGTGGCAATTTTTCTGAAGTTTATGTCAAATCTTCTAGTTCCAGTTTGCAGCTTAGTTATTTGTGATTTTAAGTCAAAAGGATAGGAGAAAATTGAAAGTGTGAGTTTGGAGAGTTGTAGCCAGACATGAAGACACTAAAAGAATTCAGGAAAATAAAACCTTGAAGACACTGAACAGTACTAGAATCTTTTCGCAAAGGTATATGACTGAAACTTAATTTTTCTCTCTAAAATTTCTACCCCCATTCCTACCAAATATAGCCAAATTAAACTAATTTGTTTGTAAAATAAGTCTAGTTTCAACAAGCTTGGCAGAACTATTTACATAAATGCAGCAAGAATAGAGATTGATCATATAGGTTATTTTAAATCTGCTCTGCTGGAACTTTTTTTTTTTTTACATCTTTATTGGAGTATAATTGCTTTACAATGGTGTGTTAGTTTCTGCTTTATAACAAAGTGAATCAGTTATACATATACATATGTTCCCATATCTCTTCCCTCTTGTGTCTCCCTCCCTCCCACCCTTCCTATCCCACCCTTCTAGGTGGTCACAAAGCACCGAGTTGATCTCGCTGTGCTATGCGGCTGCTTCCCACTAGCTATCTATTTTACGTTTGGTAGTGTATATATGTCCATGCCATTCTCCCATTTTGTCCCAGCTTACCCTTCCCCCTCCGCATATCCTCAAGTCCATTCTCTAGTAGGTCTGTGTCTTTATTCCTGTCTTACCCCTAGGTTCTTCATGACATTTTCTTTTTTTTCTTAGATTCCATATATGTGTGTTAGCATACGGTATTTGTCTTTCTCTTTCTGACTTACTTCACTCTGTATGACAGACTCTAGGTCCATCCACCTCCCTACAAATAACTCAGTTTCGTTTCTTTTTATGGCTGAGTAATATTCCATTGTATATATGTGCCACATCTTCTTTATCCAGTCATCTGTTGATGGACACTTAGGTTGCTTCCATGTCCTGGCTATTGTAAATAGAGCTGCAATGAACATATTGGTACATGACTCTTTTTGAATTATGGTTTTCTCAGGGTATATGCCCAGTAGTGGGATTGCTGGGTCGTATGGTAGTTCTACTTGTAGTTTTTTTTTTTTTTTTTTTTTTGCGGTACGTGGGCCTCTCACTGTTGTGGCCTCTCTCGTTGCGGAGCACAGGCTCCGGACACGCAGGCTCAGCGGCCATGGCTCACAGGCCTAGCCGCTCCGTGGCATGTGAGATCTTCCCGGACCGGGGCACGAACCCATGTCCCCTGCATCGACAGGCGGACTCTCAACCACTGCACCACCAGGGAAGCCCTACTTGTAGTTTTTTAAGGAACCTCCATACTGTTCTCCATAGCTGTATCAATTTACATTCCCACCAGCAGTGCAAGAGTGTTCCCTTTTCTCCACACCTTCTCCAGCATTTATTGTTTCTAGATTTTTTGATGATGGCCATTCTGACCGGTGTGAGATGATATCTCATTGTAGTTTTGATTTGCATTGCTCTAATGATTAATGATGTTGAGCATCCTTTCATGTGTTTGTTAGCCATCTGTATATCTTCTTTGGAGAAATGTCTATTTAGGTCTTCTGCCCATTTTTGGATTGGGTTGTTTGGTTTTTTTGATATTGAGCTGCATGAGCTGCTTATAAATCTTGGAGATTAATCCTTTGTCAGTTGCTTCATTTGCAAATATTTTCTCCCATTCTGAGGGCTGTCTTTTGGTCTTGTTTATGGTTTCCTTTGCTGGAACTTTTTATGAGGAATCTCTAGTTTGAACTTTTAATAGCCTCTTGAGGCTAAGAAGCCATGCCAAATACTTACCACCAGACTTTGCCTGCAATACCTATGGATTTGGATGAATTCCTCTTTTCTGGAGGTCCCCCAAATATCCTAAGTTCCTGCACGTGCCAGGAAGTGACCTTCTTTACTCACCTGGTTAGGCTATTGGGAACCCTGTAAGCAAGGTACCAGGCCAATATTTCCAAGGGGCTTTATTTGCTCCATAAAGTCCACCTTAGTTTCTTTAAGCTGTCTGGTCATATCTGAGTCTAGGTATGTCTCTCTCAAATATGACATTATAATCGAAGCCTTGGTAATATAACCAGTTTCCAATTGTGTCCTGTTACAAGGAGAGCAGATGCTTATTGAACTTATGCAAATAAATATACTTCCATGAAAATAAGAATACTCACTATGAGTTTCTGAATTCTGGAGGGATCAGGTAGGGAGAAAAAGATAAATGTTTTAATTCTGCTTACAAAGGTATAATCTACCAAATTGCTGTAAATCATAGTTAGCTTAAGAGGAAAGATTTCTTTATATCTGGAAAACAAAAGGTTGAAGAACCAGCAATATTTCAAAAAAATATATAGAAAAATTATACTCATCCTCCTCAGTTCATTCAGTTCCATGTAATTAATTCTTGTTGATCATGGTCTTTCATTAGAAGTTTTATGAAACCATCAATTTCCCCATTACAGTTCTGTAAATTCTTATCTAGTTCAATGGTCTGAAAATTTATCAGAAATCTGTATCCAGAGTTCTTTCTATGAGTCTTGTTGAAGATGATTATAAAAGCATCAGAGTAAAACAATAACTGCAAATGACAGAAGACTTAAAAATGACAATGGTTGGGCTTCCCTGGTGGTGCAGTGGTTGAGAGTCCACCTGGCGATGCAGGGGACGTGGGTTCGTGCCCCGGTCTGGGAGGATCCCACATGCCGCGGAGCCGCTGGGCCCGTGGGCCATGGCCCCTGAGCCTGCGCGTCCGGAGCCTGTGCTCCGCAACGGGAGAGGCCACGGCAGTGAGAGGCCCGCGTACCGCAAAAAAAAAAAAAAAAAAAAAAAAATGACAATGGTTAATTAGAATTCATTACAATGCAATTGAAAAGGAAATTTGGTTATTTCCATAATATACAACAATCAAGATAAAACTAGAATTACAAATGATAACATTATACAAGGACATATTAGATTTTAAGAATTTCATACAATTTCTAGAACATTTCTATTAATAACATATGCCTACACAAATATAATCAGAGAACGTTTAGCATCATTATTTGACAATGCTTCCCATGCAATTTAACATACCAAATAAGCTTAATTAGTTGAATATCTCTCTTTGAGATGTTTGAGGGGCCCTCTGAAAAATTCCAAAGTTAGCTAGAGGTCAAAAGCACTTCATTTAGAATTTGATTTGGGGAAGTTTGACAAAGATATCAAAAAGTGTGGACACGACTAAATAGAATCACAGGTTATGAAATAATACTCAGTTATCTATTTAACCAAAGTGACAATAAAAGATTTCAAAGGCAAATACATAATGTTACATAGTGGTGAGCGAAGCCAAGCAAAGACCTCATAAGGCACAGGAAATTATTTCCATAAAAAACAAAATATTTACTTTCTAGGCAGATATTACTTAAAAGGAAAAGAAAAAACAACCTTTCATAGTATCTTATTCTCAAGAGCTGACCACTTGTACAGAAAAATGGTGTCTTTTTAGCAGGTGAAAGAAAATTGTTAGTTTTATATAAGTACACTACTGATTTTAAAGCTCATTTTAAGTACACATACCATAATACACAATTATTATGCCTAAAAACTCTTATCCCACTTCCATCTATCTAAATAATATGCTCCCAACAGTTATGTTCAGACTACTCACAAAAACTTCATGAGACGTTAGACAAAATCAGCAATCATCTCAAGCTAATTTTCTTGCTGACAAATTTTGTAACAGATAATATGAACTTATCTGATGAATAAACCCCAGGTGGAATAAAAGTTGCATGCCTGCATTACATTCCGTGTTGATAACTCTAAAGACATATCTATTTTAATTAAACCAACAAACTTAAGCTAACTTTAATTTAGCAAAATTATCCTAGATCACATGAACTTGAAAAAGCATTCAGGTTAGTTTCTATATTTCTGAGAGTTTCAGAATACCCGATCCTTACAAGCACTTGCCTTCAAACCAACTAAATAGAGTTCTTTTACAAATTAATTTTGGTAATACCATTTAGAGGTAGAAAAAACTATCAAACATCTACAGAGTACGTATATAGACACACACGAACGTACAGATAGACACTTAAGATTTTTCATTTGTCCATTTTCCAAATACTTCTCCCTCTTTTTTTTTTCTTTTGATAAGAAATATCTCCCTAAAGATTGCAGTTCACAGAATGGCTCCTGGGCCCTAGAGAACATGGATGGGTAGAAAATCTACATCACAATGGTACAGGGAAAGTGTCCAAGTTTTCTCCAAGATGGAGTTTTGGGAGCATATTTCCCTATTATCAGAGATGTAGGATAATTACTATTTAGAATAATTTTTTTCTCGTTCTTAAGTGCAAGACAATTTGTTTCCAACATCCCAATACCTCAAAGCATTTTGAGATGAATAAGGGAGGTTTGGGGCTTGGTAGCTCTTTGAATTGTCTTTAGGGCTACACCACTAGCCTTGCAGAGATTTGCAAGACAAAGACAGTTGCACATCCAATTCCTCAAAGAATTGGGTTGCAATCTACGTATCAAGGGGCTGACCCACCATTAAAACTCTGCTGCTGTCCAGGGGACATGAATTCTTTGGGTGGAGGTCCTGGACACATGCACAAAAGCCTGAATTTGACAGAGCCCCATGGCAGAGCCTGGAAAGTAGGAGGAGTTATAAGGGACAGCAAAGCCAGCCTTACCACTCATCTCAGGTGCTTTTGCTAAATTCACTTTCTGGCCTTTCAAATTTTTCCAAATAGGGGTAAATAGAGGAGACTCATTTGGGGCCCTTTAACGTCGGAGGACAAGCAGGAGGTCTCTTTGGCCCTCCCAATCGTTGATAGTACTGTATTAAAACTTTTGGTTTAACCCCATCAATGTCTGTTTCATTTATCCCATTTCTTAATAACCATCAAAAGATTGCCACCCTGCTAGGAAGAGATCCTATGATCCTCTCCTCATTCACTTCCCATTTTCTTACTAATTAACCCAATATTTTTATTAGTATACGTAAGACCCATGAGACAGAGTTGTTTTTGTTTCAGCTCCCAAAGAAAACCAAAAGAAAGAAAGACATATCTAGCTGCAAAAGGGGTGCAACCCATGTTTCTGTCTGGTCAAATCTGGGGGGCCCCCAACCTGATGGTTGACAAGCCAAGACACAAAATGAGACAAACAAGAAGGCAACAGCTGAAAGCAAAGACCTCTCGTTGTCGCAGGCAGTAAGAATTATGTAGTACAAACGGTGTCTGTGGTTTCCCATGAGAACATGAGACACCTCCAGTCATAGACCCGCTAAACTGTGACACCAGGCAGCTGCTACTGGAATGGGACTTTTCCAGAACTAAAGAGACAAAGAAGGTTGAGAAAACAAAGTCCCCTTATGGACTGGGATCCCATATGACAAATTCCCCTGAGAGCTGGCACATTTGGACAAGGAGCAGTGCTTATCAGATCCACAGCCTATCGGGCTGCCTGCCAAATAGATGCCGGTACATGCATCCACTGGTTGGCAGTGACCAGAAAGAATAATCTTGCTGGTCATAAAGCCAAGCTCTCAAGACACAGAGCAAGACAAATGACACAACAGAGAGAGAGAGAAACAAAGAAAAACAGTGACCATCTCTGAGAGGAAAAGGATCAATTAAAAAAAAGAGTACTGGGCTTCCCTGGTGGCGCAGTGGTTAAGAATCCACCTGCAAGTGCAGGGGACACGGGTTCGAGCCCTGGTCCGGGAAGGTCCCACGTGCTGCGGAGCAACTAAGCCCGTGAGCCACAACTACTGAGCCTGTGCTCTAGAGCCTGTGAGCCACAACTACTGAGCTCACGTGCCACAACTACTGAAGCCCACACGCCTAGAGCAGGTGCTCTGCAACAAGAGAAGCCACCGCAATGAGAAGCCCGCGCACCACAACGAAGAGTAGCCCCTGCTCGCCACAACTAGAGAAAGCCCGCACACAGCAATGAAGACCCAACGCAGACAAAAATAAATAAATAAAATTATAAACAAACAAACAAAAAACCAAGAGTACTCATTTAACAACTTTTTACCAGAGTCGCTGTGTCTAAGGAATTAGTTCCACAAGTATTTTCTCTTACTAATCTAAATTTTTTTTGGGGGGGGGGAGTAGGATTCTCATCACTCTCACTTCCATTAGACCCTGCAGGCAGAGATCTGGGAGACTGATGTGGTAAGAAATCCTACCTTCTGCAAACTTTTTGTCAAATGTCCCAGGATCTCTCGGCCGCAGCAACCTTGGAGTAGGTAGATTTCATCCAGTGAAGTATCCTGCCAGCTATGGCAACTGTAGGGGAGGAAGATATTTCCTTCCCCTCTTCTAGGTTCTTTGGCTGGTCTAATAATGAAGTTGACATAAGACAGATTAACAGGAGAAAAACAAACAAAAGTTTAGTAACATGTATACATGGGAGAGACCTAGGAAAACTGAGCAACTCTCTGAAATAGTAGAAACCATTACCTTAAATACCATTTCAGCTAAAGACAAAAGAAGATGTTAGAAACAGGGAGTCGGTTATGGGCTATTATCAGGAAAAGCACAGTAAACAAGTGTAAGGTTGTTATGCGAATTTGAGGCTTTGACTTCTATACAATGATAAGGGACCGTCATCACCTTCTTCCTGGTACAGCAGGGAGACACACAAATGGAGATTTCCCTTATGAATGTAAATAGCTTTTACAAAGGGTAACTTCTACTTGGTTTTCAAAGCTTCTCCCATATCTGCTGTTTCTTAAAAATAATTCTTATGCCAGAGAGACATATTTTGGGGTGATAAATTCTGCTCTCCTACAGCTCCAGTGGGAAGGAATTTAATGTATATGAAGTCAATCCTTCCCTTCTCCTTCCACAGCCACCTCCCAGTTCAACTCTAAATTCCCACATAGCTGATAGGGGGTTCTGTTGACTTTTGCCAGAGAATTCCCTGTCTCCTCCACTGACAGAAAGGATGACCACCCTGGGAAAGGAGCTTGGGTTCATGGTTGTTTCAGCTTGGGCTCTACTGATGCTGCCCTCTGCTGGTGGAAGATTCAACTTGCAGCTGACCAGTTAAAGCAGTTTTTTTCCTGCTATCAGTCTGGGTCATATGCAATTTATAAACCCGGTGTGCATGTTGAAATCTGTTGTTTAGGACTTCCCTGGTGGCGCAGTGGTTAAGAATCCACCAATTCAGGGGACACGGGTTCAAGCCCTGGTCTGGGAAGATCCCACATGCTGCGGAGCAACTAAGCCTGCGAGCCACAACTACTGAAGCTCACATGCCTAGAGCCCGTGCTCCACAACAAGAGAAGCCACCGCAATGAGAAGGCTGTGCGCGGCAAGGAAGAGTACTCCCCTCTCGTTGCAGCTAGAGAAAGCCTACATGCAGCAATGAAGACCCAATGCAGCCAAAAATAAATTAATTAATTAAAAAGAAAATTGAAGGTTTTCTTTTTTAACTCCACAAGGGCCTCACGTGGTTAGACTACTAATCCTGTAAATTTCCTTCCAGTTGTAAAAGCCTATGGAAATCCAATCAAAATAGGATCTTAGGACAAAATAAGTTAAAAACCATAACTGACATAAGTTATGTCATTTGTCATTTTATGTCATTTTAATGTATATAAGAATATCAAAATGTAAAGAATTGTAGTGACTTGTGTTAAAAAAAAATTCAACCGTGGGGCTTCTGTGGTGGCGCAGTGGTAAAGAATCCACCTGCCAATGCAGGGGACACGGGTTCGAGCCCTGGTCTGGGAAGACCCTACATGCCGCGGAGCAACTAAGCCCGTGAGCCACAACTACTGAGCCCGAGTGCCACAACTACTGAAGCCCATGCGCCTAGAGCCCGTGCTCCGCAACAAAGAGAAGCCACTGCAATGAGAAGCCCACGCACTGCAACGAAGAGTAGCCCCCACTCGCCGCAACTAGAGAAAGCCGGTGCACAGCAATGAAGACCCAACGCAGCTAAAATAAATAAATTAATTTTTAAAAATCTGTTGTTTATAGTTTGCCTGCATTTTCCTGTAGACAAAAGCACTGTTTTACACAGTGGTTGAGCCCTCACCATCATCCCCCCAAATCCATAAAGTAATCAAAACCTACCCATGTTTCTATGGAAAATACTTTCAATGAGGGTCAAGTGTTCACCAAATTGTCTCCTTTGTGCGAGGCACTGCAGGGGTGCCAATGTGATTCAGAGTCCTTGCCTCTCAGATAGCTATCTTGTAAGAGGAGAGAAGACATTAACACAAGTAACTTTAAGAGAGAGACTATCTGAAGTGTTGGAGGGGTACACACGGAGAAAAGTGAAGATCAAAAAGAGAAAGATACTACACCTAGGGCGGAGAAACCAAGGAAAGCTTTAAGAAAGCATTGGAATTTGAGGTGAATAATGTCAGCAGAGAGGTAGAGTATTTAAAGGAGATGGTACAACAGAAGCAAAGGCATGGAAATAGGAATACATGAGATGTGGCCGAGAAATGGCACATAATCTCTCGTGTCGAGGCAGAGTATTAGGGGAGAATTCAGATATGTTACTTGAGGATCCCAGGCTCCCCTTAACAGCAGGAACAGTGACAACCTCCTTCTCCGAACCCCTGTTTGCCGTTGGACGATGACTCCTTTAGTTCAGGTGAGGCAGAGTGAGGGGCGGAAGATGGGGAGTCCAGCAGGTTGAAGGTTGGGAGTAGCCGGGGAAAGGACTCAGGGATAGAGAATAGGCTTGTGGATCTGGAGGCAAAGGCCTGGGTGAGGGCTGGGAAATGAGCAAAATGTAGGAAACGAAGCCCAGAGTTGCCCCACTTTCTCCCATTCTACCTCCCTTCCCCTGTGTCCTCGCTTCAACCCTGGCCAGCCCTGGAGGCTGACACTGAAACAGCCAGAGGGTGAGGGGAGAAAGTTCAGTGATAGCAGGACTGGCAGAGTAGGATAGAGTTCTCTTTCCTCTCTCTCTGCCCCTTGACACTGCCATCTACTGTTGGGAGGGGTTGGGGGGTTCTTCACCTGTTGGGAGTTGGTCTTTTTCACTGCTGGCCCTACCAGGCTCTAGGCCCTGGGCCTGCCATGAGGGACAAATGAAGAAGGAAGTGAGTATCCTCCAGGGTGGCAGTTCCTAGGTGGTAGGTATATGTGGTTAGTGGTAGATACACATCAAAGAGGCTCCCTGCCTCTTTCTTCTACTTAAGTGTAGAGGAAAATTTATTTCTAAGTTTGGAACATTCCCTGCGCGATAAAACAGAGCAGCCTACCATCACCTTAGATGCTAAGGGGGCACGAGCTTCAAACTCAGTTGGATAACAGTAATGAGAACAATGAAATAGCCAGCATTTGTTGAGAGAATCCTTATAGTACAAGCGGTACAGGTATAAGCCCTGACGTCAAGCCAAGCTGAGTTTGAGTCTTAGCCCTGCCACTTAGTGGCTCAAGCACAGTGCTTGACACAGAGTAAGAACTCAGTAAATGTGAAATAAACATGAACGAATTAACCGATCAATTGATATTACTAATTCATATTGATTAGTATCACAATGTGTATTTGTGTTTACACACACGTACAGTTCTATGAAGACATGTTATTATTATCCTCATCTTATAAGTGAGGCAATTGAGGTCCCCTAAGGAATTGGTACAGGTTTACACAGCTACCAAGTGGCAGAACCTAAATTCAAAACCAACTTTCAATACAGAGTTTCTGTTGGGATGATGAAAAAGTTCTGGAAACGGAGAGTAGTGAAGGCTGCACAGCATTGTGAATATGCTTAATGTACTGAATTGTACACTCATGAATGATAATAATGGTAGATCTTATGTTATGTATATTTTACCACAGATTAAAAAAAAAACCAGTTGTCAGAAGCTGCGTTCTTTTTTTTTTTTTTTAATTTATTTATTTATTTATGGCTGTGTTGGGTCTTCGTTTCTGTGCGAGGGCTTTCTCTAGTTGTGGCAAGCGGGGGCCACTCTTCATCGCGGTGCGTGGGCTTCTCACTACCGCTGCCTCTCTTCTCTGCGGAGCACAGGCTCCAGACGCGCAGGCTCAGTAATTGTGGCTCACGGGCCGAGTTGCTCCGCAGCATGTGGGATCTTCCCGGAACAGGGCTCGAACCCGTGTCCCCTGCATTGGCATGCAGACTCTCAACCACTGCGCCACCAGGGAAGCCCAGAAGCTGCGTTCTTAACCACTGTGTTATATACACTGCCTCTCGATGAACATTAATTCAGTGCCTATTGTTCAAAAGGCCCTCCAAGGTCATACAACGAGCACTAAATTTTCAGTCAAAAGATCTCTGTTCAAATACCACATCTGCTTCTTACTCATCGTGTTATCAGCGAGTGACTAAGACTTGTCTGAGTTGTCAAGTTTCTGGGCAAGCCCCCCTTCAAGGTTACCCATTAGTTGCAGACACACAGGTCTCCGGTTATGCTGCTGACTGACCTTGGGGAGAGGGGGTCCAGGCAGCTTGGAGCCCCAACGAGGCAGAAAATTAAGGTTTGAGCCAGTTTACCCATTCTTACTTACTCCTTTCACCAGAGTGAAATGTGGCCACTACTGGGTGGGAACTTCTAAAAGGAAGTGAGACAGCTACTGATAGGGGAACTTGAGAAGGGCCTCCTTGGAAAGGGGAAGGAAGATGAGTTCATATTGAGATAGATCGTTTTCTGAGGAGCGGGGGCGGGGGGGGGGGGACTAGATAAAGCCAGTGTTTTCACACGCCACAGGAAACAAAGCCACACCACAAGCAATCCTGATAGCTACTTTTCCTGCAGAAGTGATCACTTTTTTACCCAAACTTCTTTGGAAAGAAAGCCAAAGTCCCCTTCAACCTCTTTGGTCCCTCCATGACTTTGCACCATACTAAGTGGAGAGAAGAAATACTCAGTAATAAGCTGAGTCCTCAGATACACCATGATGCTGTAAGATGAGATGACACAAGAGAAAATCCACCCTCCTCCCCACTCTCCAGACGACAACTCCCCGCCCTAATTTCCCTAAAGCTATCACGAGGCTTTCCAGGATGGAGAAATTTGACCAGCGGATGCTGCCCTCTGTTGGAAAGTCAGGCCTCATCAGAGGCTGCACAGCTAGATTTGCCTTCTAGAAAACCTTTGTGTGTTAATGGTTTGAAGCCCATTATACATGTTCTTAGTAAGAACAATTCAGAATGCCAGGCTGCCCACTGAAGTGCATTTATCCTGAGAGGAGGACGTACAGAACACCAGGGCACAAGGCAGGGCAAGTCCGCTATCCCCTCTACGCAGGATGGAGTGTCCCATTACAGCCTGGAGGAGAAATACAGGATGCCTCGTGGTGATTTTCCCCAACCGGGCCCAATGAACTAGGCTCAGTCTGTCCAGAGGAATACAGGCATGTAACAACCCAGCAGCATTGGACGCCCCTGTTCTTATTTGCCTCTTTCAGCTCCTCTTCAGCAGGTCTTATTTGCAGGCACCTTGGTTCTCTGGAACCCAACTGACTCAGCATACTGGCTCCTGATACTGCCCTGTCTCCTTCTGCTTCCACACCCCACTTGAGCCAGGTCGCTCCATCTGGATCTCAGCAAGCTCTCTCAAATTCTGTTTCCCCACAGCCTTACATACTCAACATCCACCCATCCCCTTAGACTGAGCTGACCTGCTCCCTAAGGCCGGGGATACCAGAACCCATCTATTACCCACTCAGAAGCAGTGCTTCAGTGCCAAGCAATGAGGTCGTGGAACTCTTCCCACAATCAGCTTGAGCTGTCCCCTCACCGCCACCTCAGAGATTAACAAGGGAACCCACTAGACTCAGATACAATTATGACCGGAAACACTGAGTTCTAAGAGTCCTAAGGGAACACTGCATAAATCATATTCCTTGTCTCCTCGTTGGCAGAAAAGCCGTACAGTGGAATCTTTTTGTTGCAAACAGGAATATATCGGAATTTTGTTGGCATGATGTGGCCTATGCTAGAATTTTCCAGATTTCCAAACTGCTTTAAGAGACATTCTATGGCTTCACTTGCTAAGGTATAATCAAGTCTGCAGGAAACCAGGTTAGTTTTGCTTCCTGAAGCAATAGGTACCACAGTTGGGGCAAAATGAACCGGCAACCCAATTCTTCAAGGTCTCAAAGGGATCAATGTGCAATGAATTGCCCAGATCAGCCGAGCCCAGGAGCCCCTGGGAGCTAATAGATTTTACCTGAACGTGAAGGCTGTCCCACATCTCCTGGGTGCAGCAGGTCCTCCCATGGGGGCACAAGGCAAGACGCAACTTATGTAGTTGGCTGACCCCTTTTGTCCACATAGCAGCAACAACAGCAGGCAGGGCAGCTAAGCTTCTGCTAGGAACGGCAGCAGGGCATAAAGGTGCCAGGCTAAGGTGATGTGAGCCTGAAATTCAGCCTGTCCTCTCCTCACCGCACAGGGCTGCATCCACCAAAAGGCTGACCTCTTTCTCTGATTTGTCTGCCCAAAGGAGTCATCTTTTTTCTAACCTTATTTTACAAATCTCCACGTTGCCTGAGATTTCTACTTTCTAAAGGTACCATAGAGGCAACTACCAGCCCTACACGATGGCCACACAGTCAGCATGCGTCCAACGCGTGGGAGTGCCATTCCCAATTCTGAAAAAGCACTTGTCTTATAGAAATATCTCAGGGGGTATATATGGAGGTGCTAAGGGGAAGAGAAAATGTCCAGGTCTTGCCCTACACCATGAATACACTCAGGAGCCTAGGGAAATCTCATGTTCCAAGACTTAGGCTAGCACCTCTGTTGCACATCTAACTGGAGTCCACTTTCGCATGAGTGGACCACCAGTGGAGGCCCCTATTAAGGCACCTGTGTCCCTGAGCCTAAAATCCCAATTGGCAACAGTTGGCTAGAGCCATGTGGTGGCAACCTCTTTGATATAGTCACATGCTGTCCAGTTAATTAAGGCTGTTTCACTATTTTACCTGCCTGGCTCCTCTAGACGTTTGAGTTAGTCACCCTGTGACACAGATAAGGAAGACTAAAGAAGGTAAAAGTGGCACCTTGCCCGGAGTACACACATAATCATGTGTGGCAGAGACTGCCCATCAAAATCTATTCTTCTTTTCCTCTACAATAATAGAAATGTAGCTGGGACATGGCTGCGCATCTAGGAATTCCCACTCCTAGCCCTAAACCTCTTTGCGATTAGAGAGGTGGTATGGCTAAGTTTTCACCCATGGCATGTATATAGCAGTGATGTGTGCTGCTTCCAGGCCTGGCCTATAAAACCTTGCTAAGTGCTTGTCTGTTATCTTTCCCCTCCCATGAGCTGATACACACAGGTGCACCTGATCTGGCTGCAACTATCCTACTAAGGCCAAAGTTCAAGGGAGATGGAGAATTGAAACAGATTGAACCTGGGTCCCTGAGTGACCAGGTGGAGCAGAGTACCCTTGCATATTTGAACTACTCACTCCCATCGTTATTTGAGAAAGAAATAAGTTTCTTTAAGCCACGGAACTATTGTTGGACCCTATTGTTGCAGCAGTCAAGACTTATGCTAATTAACAAAGTGGTCAATGAAAGGATCTTTGTATGAATTACTGAACAGAGAAGTAGTCATCCAGCTAGACAGCACTTTGGTGGATATCACTCAATCTGTCCTCAAATCAACCTGGACTAGCCCACAGAACCACTTCTGGGCCACTTGGGGAAAAAATGCCTAAGTGTGCAAGTGGGATTTCTTAAAAGACAAGCATTATGCCAAAGAAGGTCCTAGGCTTGGAGGCTTCCAGGATGGTTAAGGTTGTCTGGCAATTCTTAGGCTTTCCAGAAACTATCCCAATGATTCATGCTGTTTCTCACCCAGAGAAATAACTCATCTCAAAAGAGGAAAGCTAATTGTCTGGTGCCCAGTTACAGTATTCCAGCCTGCAAAAGGCCTACTCACTTATAACCCAATCTCGGTGAATCTCAACCCCGTCAGAATCTATACCCTCAAAATCAAAGCCTAATATATGTGCGTCCTGCCCAAAGAGGATTCAGGCATTGCGACTGCCACCTTTATGCCTATCTCCAGGAAGCTGCCGTCAGTGTCGAAATGAGACACTGTAGTTGAAAAGTTAAAATAACACAAACAGTCCGATTGGGCCCATTCTGGAAAATCCTCTGGACTGAGAACTTTATAGTCATCCATACAGCCATGAGCTTTTGTCAGCCCTACCTCCCAAAATACCCTGAATCCATCCGCTTCTCTCCTTCTTCACTCAGTTCTAATCCAAGCTACCAGAATTTCTGGTACAAAGGTTGCAATAAAGAAAGAAATACTGGTCTACCACAATGGCCTCCTTACTGGTCTCCCTGCTCCCACACCTGCCTCCACACGGCAATCACAATGATTGGCTAGAATACAAATCAGTTCATGTGACTCCTCTCCTATGGCTTCCACTAAGGGTTCATCCACTAAGCTCCAGAAATACTGGCCTTTTTAAAAATTGAATTTTTTATTGAGATCCCTGCAGAATCACATGCAGTGGTAAAAATAATACAGAAAGATCCCTGCACACTCAGCCCAATTTCCCCCAATGGTAACATTGTGCAAAACTATAATATCACAGCCAGGATATTGACACATTGATACAATCCACTAATGTTATTAAGATTTCCCAGTTTTCCTTGTATTTGTGTTTGTATGTGTATGCATGTGTGTGTTCAGTTCCCTGCGAACACTCGTGTATCCACCATCACAGTCAAGACACTGAAAAGTAGTACCATTACTACAAGGATCCCTCGTGTGTTGCACTTTTATAACCACACTCATTTCCCTCTCCTACCCACCTCCTTAATCCTGGGCAACCACTAATCTGCTCTCCATTTCTCTAACTTTGTCATTTCAAAGACATTATATAGATGGAATCATACAGTATGTCACTTTTGAGACTGGCTTTTTTCATTGAACGTAATTTTCTGGAGATTCATCTAGGCTGTTGCATGTATCCATAATTTGTTCCTTTTTATTGTTGAGTTGTATGCCATGATATAGATGTGCCTCAGTTTAACCATTCACCCGTTGAAGGGCATTTGTGTTGTTGCCGAACATTCAGGTACAGGTCCTATGTAAATATAAGTTTCCATTTCTATGGAATAAATGCTCCAAAGTACAATTGCTACGTCTTATTGTAAGGACATGTTTAATGTTTAAAGAAATTGCCAACTTGTTTTCCAGAGCGACTGGATCATTTTATACTCCCACCACAAATATCATAAAATCAAGAGTCCTTCCATGGATTATTAGACCCTAATAACCTGGCCTCTGCTTAGCTCAGGCCTGGAAGTAGCACACATCACTTCCACTCGTACGTCATTGGTGAAAACTTAGTCATACTGCCACTCCAATTGCAAAAGGGTTAAGGACTAGGAAAGGGAATTACTAGCTGGGCGGCCATGTTCCAGTGACAAATCTACTGTCTTAGAGGAAAAGGAATAGATTTTAATGAGCAGTCTCTGCCACATGTGACTAGGTTCCTTCACCTTTCCTTCTTTTAATTAACATTTTCCTCAGTATCAGAATGTGTTATACTTTTTAACTATCAAATATGATGTATAAAACTCATGAGGAAAATGACAATATGTTATGTGTGTCCATATTTCTGCTCTAGCTGCTGTTTTTTTCTTCTTTCCTGATGCTCCAATATTCCTTCTTTTATAATTTTCTTACTGTTTAAAAAACTTCCTTTAGCCATTATTCAGGAGTGGGTCTGCTAGCAAACAATTCTCTTGGTTATCTTTTGTCTGAAATTGCTTTCATTTCTTCTTCCTTCCTGAAGGATATTTTTGCAGGTATAGAATTTGCAGTTGACAGTTCTTTCCTGCCAGCTCTTGAAAAATGTGTCACTTCATTCCTGTCTTTGTGGTTTCCAATGAGAAATCTGATATAATTTGAATTGGCATTCTCCTATAGGTAATGTATTGTTTTCTTCTGGCTGCTCTCAAGGTTTCTTCTTTGTCTTTAGTTTCAAAAGTTTAATTATGATGTATCTTGGCATGGATTTCTTTGGGTTTATCTTATCTGGGGTTTGCTCAGCTTCTTGAATCTGAAGGTTTGTATCTTTCACCAAATTTGAGGAGTCTTTAGCCATTATTTTTTCAAATACTTTTTCAGCTCTGAAATGAGAAGATAAAAAGGACTTCTCCTCTCCTTCTGGGACTCTGGTGATATGAATGTTCGATCTTTTGTTATTGTCCCACAGCTTTCTGAAGATCTCATTTTTTTCCATCTTTGTTCTGTTACTCATAATGGGTAAATTCTGTTGATCTGTCCTCAAGTTCACTGGTTCTATCCTCTGTCATCTCCACTCAACTATTGAGTCTATCCAGTGAGTTTTTCATTTCTGCTATGTACTTTTCAGTTCTATAATTTCCATTTGACTTTTTGGTAACTTCCGCTTCTTTGCTACAGTTTTCTACTTTTTCATTTGTTTCAGGAGAATTTGCACTTTTGAAGCACTTTTATGATGGTTACTTTAAAATCTTGGTCAGATAATTCCAGTATCTGATTAATCTCAATACTGTTGTCAGGTAATTGTCTTTTCTATTTCAAGGTACGTTTTTTTTGTTCTTAGTATGATAGGTGATTTTCAATGGCAACCGAACATTTTGCCTATTATATTAGGAGACTCTAGAGCCTATGTAAATCTTCTAGTTTGTCAGGCAATTACCCTGTTTAGGTTTAGCACACAGGACCTAGCATACTATTGTGGGCTGTGAGTCCAACGGTAGTTTAATTTTCAGAGTCTATGAAGTCAGCATCAGAAAGGTCCATTTGGGATAATAAGGCATCCACCCCATGAGCAGAGCAGCGGCAAGGAATCTAGGCATGTTGAAGCAGGTGAACAGGAACATCCACGAAAGGAGAGTCAGGCAAGGACTACCAAGAGAAAGACAGGCTTCTAGCCTTAGGAGTTGAGGCACAGGGCAGGATAGGTATCAATAATAAGACAGGAACCCAGGTATCAGGTCTGGGCTTCAAAGTGTACTTATCTTAGGAACAAAGCCCAGGTACTGGAGACAGGGTGAAAAGTTAGCCTCTATGCAGCTAACTAAAGTTTCTTATCCAATGCCCCTCATCCAACAGCACTACTGTCTGGGGCAGAATCTATTAGTAGGCAGGAAGTATGGGAAGAGGAAGACTGTGTGTAAGGAGGGTCATAGTGACATGGGTTAAAAGGATGGGCTCTAGAGCCAGAAAGCTCTATGTCTTGCTGTGTGGTCTTCAGCAAATTGCTGAGGCTCTCTGAGCCCCCATTTCTGCAAAGAAGAAGATAATAATAACACCGAGGGTAAGGATAGAATGAGATTTCTGTGGAAAGAATTGAGCCCGGTGCCCAGTGCACCATAAGCACCCAATAAATATGAACTAAATATCTTATCCCTTGCCTGACACTGACCTTGAATAGTTCAAGCCCCTTCTCAGTAGCTCCCTGATTAGTGGGAACGAAAACAGAAGCCTTCATGGTTGCTTAGAAGTTACAAAATCTCATTCTAGGGAAAGTGCTCATTAATATTCTGACCACCTTTTCTTACAGACAGCATCAGAGGCTGAGATTTATCTAATGTGAACAAGTTAAAATAATGATTTCTGTAAGCAAACACAGAGCCAGCTTTCAATTACTCACTCTAATGGACAAGATCAGAGTCATGTGTAATCCAAAACCGTGCCAGATTCAAAGTCATCTCTGTTTGGCTTGGAAACGGACTGGATGCACTTCTTCTGCATTTGCCTTTTGGGTTCTTTTCTGCTTTGGCTAATAATAAAATGAATTTACATTCTCTAAGCACGCTAGCTGGCAGCAAGTGAAAGTGCACATAAATATTCCTGGGGAGAAGGGGAAGCTGACATCATGGTATCAAATTTGTCTCAGTGAAGAGAAGATTTACTATACATTTTGCTCAGTGGTTCTCAAACTTTAGAAGAGATAAAAATCACATGGGGAACTTGTTCAAAATGCACAGTCAAAAAAAAATGCACAGTCACAGCCCCAACCCTTGAAATCTTGACTCAGTAGCTCTGGGGTGGGACTCAGAACTGTGCTTTTCTTTCTTATTTATTGTGGTAAAAAATACAGAGCATTAAATTTACCATCTTAACACTTTTTTTTTTTTTTTTTTTTTTTTTTGCGGTACACGGGCCTCTCACTGTTGTGGCCTCTCCTGTTGTGGAGCACAGGCTCCGGACGCGCAGGCTCAGCGGCCATGGCTCACGGGCCCAGCCGCTCCACGGCACGTGGGATCTTCCCGGACCAGGGCACGAACCCGTGTCCCCTGCATCGGCAGGCGGACTCTCACCCACTGCGCCACCAGGGAAGCCCTTAACACTTTTTTTTGTGTGTACACTTATGTGTACATTTTTATGTGTACACTTCAGTAGTGTTGAATATATTCACATTGCTGTGCAATAGATCTCGAGAAATTTTCATCTTGCAAAACTATAATTCAACACCCATTCAACATTAATTTCCCCTCCTCTCCTTCCCCAGCCCTTGGCAACTACCTTTCTATTTTCTGTTTTTATAATTTTGACTACTTTAGATACTTCATATGAGTGGAATCACACATTTGTCCTTTTGTGACTATTTCACTTGGCATAATGTCCTCGAGTTTCATCCATGTTGTAGATATGACAGGATTTCCTTCCTTTTTAAGGCTGAATGATATTCCTTTGTATGGATATACCACATTTTCTTTATCCATTCATCTGCTGATGGATGTCCTTTTCCAATAAACACCCTGGGTGATTGTTATAGCTGGACCTCATACCACACCTTGAGAATAATGATGTAAATCATAAACTTTAAGCCTGGAAAAGCCTTTATGTGAGGATCAGGTATCACGTGATCCTGATGTGAGTTTACAGGTGAGAAAGCTGAGGTCCAGGGAGGAAAACTGATCTGTTCAGTGTCACAAAACTAATGGTAGAATGGAGGTGGGACCTAGGTCTGCAGTTCCTCATATAACGTACCAGGCAGAGGCAATAATGGAGCTCTCTGAGGAAGAGTGGAGAGAGAGAGAAGGCCAGACAGAGGACAGAATCATGGAACTTGGGGTGTGTCCACAGTAGGTGGGGTGGGAAAACACAACAAGAAGAGAGAAAATGGATGAAGTGAACTTCTTGAATCTGAAGAGAAACCTTAGAAGGTTTCTCTTCAGAACCTTCTAGCCCAGCATTTCTCAAAAGACCATACACCTGGGTCAATCTGGGCACTTGTTAAAAGTGTAGATCCCAAGACATTCTGATTTAGTGGATCTGAGTTAGGGCTCAAGTTTCTGTATTATCTCTTTTTTAAGTAGGCACCTAAGGTGATTCAGAATCAAGTGAAAAATGAAAAAGCTGTTGAAAAATCACACTTGGAAAAACACTTGTCTCACCTTCTAAGCTCTTGAAGGTTTGCTGCCAAGATGTTTTAAAGAAATATTGAGGTCATTGATAACTCCAGATTCCCCTTGGTCAATGACTTGGGGCCAGGGGTGGAGTCTGACAGCGCATCCACTGCTGGCGTGGAGGGCTCTGTCTGGGTAGCAGAAGTATGGCATGCTGCTTAACGATGCAGGATTTAGAGCTGCACTGGTCTGGGTCCGAATCCTGTCTCTGCTACTTGCTAACTAAGTCATCTCAGGCAAGTTCTAAGTTCTTTTCCTCTCTGAGCCTCAGCCTGCTCATCTGCAAAGAAATTCACTTCATCCATTTTCCTCTATTCTTGCCTCGTAAGATTGTTTTGAAGGTGGCACATAAATAGCATTTAGTAACCATTCAGACACAGCTTAAATTATTACTTTTTCAGGGTTGTTTGGATGGTTGATCCTTTGCTCAGGCTTAATCCTCTGAAGATTCTAAGGGAGCTAGACTGACCAGCTGTACCCATTTGCCCAGTACTGAGAGGTTTCCCGGGACACATGACTTTCAGTGCTAAAACCCAAGACGGTCCTGGGAAAATCGCGATGGTCAGTTACTCTAAAGGGAGACGTTTATGAAACTCTTCAAGTACTTACTTATATACACTATTTTTACTGGTAAACAGTAAGCTATAAGCCTCAGAGGCTGTAGTAATTCAACCAGGAATAATTGCTGAAGCTTATTTGAGAGTCTACATATGTATTAGCTACTCTAGCTAAAATTTCTAACTTGGGCGACGAGGAAAGAAGCGCATGGGAGGGAACACGTTTCTAGGCTCGCAGGAATTCCCTGTATCTGGAATGTGCCCAAGCTCTACTGTATATATTTCTTGATTCGGTGATATATTTCTTTTTGTAAACTGGCAGGCGTATGTTAACAGGACTGGAGTAGTGTTATGATGCTATTTGGTAGCTCAATAAATGTTAGCTGGATGAATAACTACCAATCAAAATGTCTTGACTTGGGTGTTTTGCAGACTTGATTTATGAAATGTAGAGATACGATTTGAAAGTCATCCCCTTCTCAAACAGCAATTTCCTCCCTTGAACAGCAGTAATTCTCTCTTAATGTGGCTTCCCAGAATAAAGGTCAGATACAAGGCAGTCACATACATTGCCATAGTCAAAACGTCCTTGGGATGTCTGTAAAGTGCATTTGTGGAGTATCTGAATTTCGCCATCAAGTTATCTGAGATGCGTATATGTAAACATAAACATGTACATATATATGAACACATACATATCATACATATTACATCCTTCAACAGTGCCAAGCTAAAGTCATATATCACACGCAGCTATGTTCCAGGTTGGACTTGACTTTTGGTGTACACATATTTTCGTAGGATAGTGCATTGCACCTGTTAGGGTGGTTGAGTGTTGAAACCGGCTTTTCTTGGAAAGATCCACTGTATTTTCTGACTAGAAGAATTGTCATCCTCCATTCGCCACTAGATGGCGCATCATTTAAAAAAATGAACCCTTCATTCGGAAAAAGGTTTACTGAACAAGTTTCCCACAGTCATTTGAGTACTGCCGTCATGAATTTTAGCCATAGCATAGCATACTACTATATATTTTTAAATATTTTTCCTTACACTGACTTAATTTTTAACTTAAATGCACCTATTTTGGGCTTCCCTGGTGGCTCAGTGGTTGAGAGTCCACCTGCCAATGCAGGGGACCCGGGTTCGTGCCCCAGTCCGGGAAGATCCCACATGCCGCGGAGCGGCTGGGCCCGTGAGCCATGGCCGCTGGGCCTGCGCGTCCGGAGCCTGTGCTCTGCAACAGGAGAGGCCACAACAGTGAGAGGCCCGCGTACCGCAAAAAAAAAAGAAAAAAAAAGTACCTATTTTAGAAGTAAACTGGAAGATGCGGGGCAGAAAAAAGAGAGAGGTATACATAAATGAAAAACACAACGGCCCCAGAGAGAAAGAAAGAGCTGCACCAGAGATTAATGGGAAGGGATAATGGGTCTGAAGCTGATGAACCAAGGGACCCAGATCAATAGACAGCAGAAAGATGGAAGGGGCAGGTGAGACAAATGGGATCTCAAAACTGAGAGGGAGGGGCTTCCCTGGTGGCGCAGTGGTTGAGAGTCTGCCTGCTAACGCAGGGCACACGGGTTCGTGCCCCGGTCCGGGAGGATCCCACGTGCCGCGGAGCGGCTGGGCCCGTGAGCCATGGCCGCTGAGCCTGCGTGTCCAGAGCCTGTGCTCCGCAACGGGAGAGGCCGCAACAGTGAGTAGGCCCGCGTACCGCTAAAAAAAAAAAAAAAAAAAAAAAAAAAACTGAGAGGGAAAAGCTGGGCGAGAGATAGGAAGAGGAAGGCATAGAATCTGGGGGATGGGGAGAAACTGAGACCCATACAGAAAGGTTGGCATAAGAAGTTTATATAAGAGGAGGCTGCCACTGAGTCAGGCAAGTCAGAGGCCGAAAGAAAGGTGAAGCCTAAGAAACAGGTGGAGCAGTGGAGGCTCCGGGGCTGAGGAGTGTACCGGACACTCTGGGCTGCCTACCTAGTTTCTATTCCCACTCCCCCGCCCCCATTGTCCTTCCTTTGGGGAACATTGGGAAGCACTGTTCAGGAACGAAGCCCCAAATTGTGGCCCAGTAGACCACAAACTTACAAATGCCTTACCTACAAGCCTTGTGACCATGTGTGTTTGGGAATTCAGAATTGTTTGGATTATAGAAAAGCAATACAGGTATGTACCCGACCTTAAGTAACAAAACCAGTGTGGTCTGGGGCAACACCTCGTAACCAAACATATTACTATTTCTGCAGGGAGAGAGTAGTGGGATTGGTCACACTTAGTGAGATACATGAAGATTGTGAAATAGCGTCAGGTCAGTCCAGGTTAGGTTTTGTTGCCAGGAGAATTTTGATGCCAAACTTTAAAAAAATTTTAAAAAGCCTCTTGACTTTTAGAGCCTTTTGGACGATGCAAACTGCTTATGTTTTAATTTTGAAGCTGGGTGATGGGTACCTGGGTGTTTGTCATATTAATTTATACCTTTTTGTATGTCTGAAATATTAATTTGGGGGGGGCAAAAGTAGAGTTTAATGCAAATAACATTTTATTAAAGTAAACCTCAAATTTCAAGAATTGGTATCATATCATTTCTCTGATGGTAGTGCATTTAAATTAGACATTGATAACAGAAACGTAATTATAATTGATAGCATATCACAGCAATTGCCTTTTTCACTTAATGCATTAGACAGTTTTATCTATTAGTATGAATATAGCCATGGCATTCTTTAAAAATGATACATATTAAGAAGGAGTATGCCATAGTTTAGTTTGTCCCTCTGTCACTCATTTTTTTCTTTTTTTAAATTGAGGTACAGTTGATTTACAATATTATATGTTTCAGGTGTACAACATAGTGATTCACAACTTTTAAATGAAATATTACTTTTAAAAGCCTTTATATTACATAGGCTTGTGTCTGTTCTGAGAGGGCATGTAACACAGTACTAGGTTCATAGCAGGCTTACTAAATACTTGTTGAACTGAATCAACTTGACCTAGCCCCTCCCACACCATTGTTTGTTATCCCTGCCTTAGAGAAAGCAACAGATGCTCTGTTGGTTAGGGACGTTAGTCTGGTTTTGAATACAAATAAGAAGCTGGAACAAGGGTTGGCCCTAGGAGGAATTCATTCATTCTTTTATTCAATAATTCAACAAATATTTATTGAGGATCACTGTGAACCTAGCACCGTGTTAGAGGCTGAAAAGGCATGGGAGGCACCAGGCAAACTGTATTTCCTCTCCACTATTGAGAAATTCAGGGTCTGATAGGGGAGACGAGCTGTTCCCACCTTCCTGTGATTTAATGGGCTAGTGCCACTGAAGAGGCACCGAGGGCAATGAAAGCTCCAAGCAGATGTGCCCTCAGCCTGGCATATGGACACCTGTACGTGCCTGGAGATCTTAATAGAGGAGCTGGGATTACTGCAGTCCCCACACTGCTACAATCTAAAATGGCAATCTGCTCTCTCTGCTCCCTTGGGGACTGGGGTCTTCATGAAATTAGATTTCTGAGGTTCCCAGAGCTTCCTCTGTACCCAAGAAGGAGAGCAATGGAAGACTGTGGTTAAAGGCCTTCCAGTGCTCACTGAGTATCATTTTAGGTGGCCCCCAGGGCAACTTATTATGGTCTCCTAGATGATATTCTAAAACATTCCCTGATCTGACACCCCTTGCTCCAGACAGACCCGCTCAAATAATTCACACAAGAAAATGCCCTCATAACTCGACATTCCTCAGAAAAGACTCTTCCTGAAGCCCAGAAGCTGCAGAAGTTCTCCAGTGACTGAAGACCTTGGTTTACATCTTCCTTGATCCTGGCCAAACTCAGCTCAGCCTGGGTCTTCTATACGGCGATGTGGGCCACCAGATTCTTACCTGGGGATGATAAAGAAGTTGACGTATGTGAAGTACTTAACACAGTACTAGGCACCTAATAAACGCTGTAGCCATGTACCTACCTCATAGCATTGGTGTCAGGATTAAATCAGATTATCCATGTAAAGTGATTAGTACTCAATAAATGTTAGTTCCTATTATTGATTATTACCATCCTGGTCAAGGAGTACCCCAGTTCCAGTAAATTCCACCCAAGAATCTACATCTCTAAGAAGCTGACACCTGTGGGATCAAAGGTTCTGTTTGGGAAGAGGAACTGGTACTCAACACCAAGGTCTAGACATCCCATAATGGGTGCATTTGTAGCTTAGAGAAGGAGGCTAGGGCAAGGACCCCCAGCCCCACACTATTCCAGTGATATGACTCTCACGAAGATCACCAATGACCTCTTTCTTGGTCAATTCAGTGGATCGTTTTCAACTCTTATCTTCTGTGACCTTTGTCTTTCAGCAAGCAGAAGTTGAGTCTTCCTTCTCACTGTTGAGCCTTCCTTCTCACTGTTGAGTCTTCCTTCTCTCCATGAGGTGTGGTGTCGGCTTATATGCCACCACAACCTTCAGGTTTTCCTCCTTCTCTCCGGCCACTCCTTCTGACTCTCCTTTTCAGACACTTCTTCCTCTGGCTATCTCTTCACTGCTGGTGACCATCAGGGTTCTTTCCTAGGCAGCCTTCTCTTCTCACTAGACATATTCTCCCTTGGATAATCTTATCTACACCCATGCTTCAGTGACCCATATGCTGATGACTGCTAAACCTCTAGCCCAGATTGCTCTTCTGAGCTCCACACCCATAGATCCGACTGCCAACTGGACATGTCCTCATGGATGTCTTACAAGAACCTCAAACTCCATGTGGTCCTAATTCAACTCACCATCCTCACCTCACCTCCACAGACAAAGAACCTTGCCCCTCCTCCTATGTTCCCTAGCTCCCTCTCCTACATCATCATGTCATCACCTACATCTAATCCATGCGTAGATAGCTCTACTTCTAGAATGTACCCCGCATGAATCCATTGCTCTCCGTTTCCATTCGCACCACCCTAATCCAGGCCACTGTCATCTCTCACCTATAACAGCTTTCTAATGGGTCTCCTTCTCTCCTGATTTCCTCCTTCTCCAGTCCACTCCCCACACCAAAGCTGGAAGGAGTGTTCTTCATTCATCTGCTTAAAATCTTTCCACAATCCCTCAGAGTTCTAGGTAATAATAATAGCTTGTATTTATATAGTACTTAATATGTGCCGGGCAATTCTCTGAGACATATATTGCCAACATCCAACGAAGAACCAAGGCCTAGCAACTATGTCAGTGAGCTTGAAACTGGATTATCCAGCTCCGGTCGAGCCTTGAGATGGCTGCCCCAGCCCACAGTTTAATAGCAACCTGAGCTCGAATTACCTACATAAATCACTCCCGCATTCCTGACCCTTAGAAACGATGTGAGATAATAAGTGTTTGTTGTTTTAAGCTTCCAAGTTTGGGGGAAATTTGTTACACAGGGAGAGATAACTCATTTATCACTCTAGTATATGACCTCAAACTTTATTCATTCATCGTTCATTCAACCAACCAATAACTACATAATGAGTACTGAATATGAAAAATACAAGCACCAAATATGAAAACTCCTTATTTGCCATGCTCCCTTACCTTTGTCTCTCCCTCCATGACAGTGACATGAGTTTTCATGCTTTTGTGCTGCCCAAGCTGTCCTTTGCTTCTTTCTTAGCCTGGCCACCTGTCAATCTTCCTCAAAGCTGTGCTCCTGTATTGCTCTCAGTCTGAGTTACATGCTTCCTTTTTGTGCTCTGTTAGCCTTCTGTACACACCTCTCTCATCGCAATTACCTCTCCATAGCATAACAGACCCTTTCCTTGTCCAAGCAAACTGAACCTTGAGGGAGAAACTATGTCTTACTCATCTGCACATCCCCAGTGCCTGCGGGAGGGTTTCTAGAAAGAATGAACCAATGAATGAATAAATGTAAGTTCTAGGGAGGGCAGGGATCTTTTCTTTGTTCACTGATGTATCCCAAATGCCTAGCACAGTGCCTGCTACATAAGTAAGTGCTCAATAAGTATCTGTTGAATGTTGCAGAAGGTTTAATGAAGAAACAAATGAATGAATACAAAGCACATCGCCCTGTAACACATGAAAAGGTGCTCAACCCCACTCATAAGAAGTGTAAATTAAAACTAAAGTTGCAAACTATTTCCTTCTTATTCAATTTACCAAAATCTGAACGTTTGACAACACTCCATTGTAAAGTAGTGGGGAAATGAGCACTCTCGTGCATTGCTGTTAGGGATACAAAATGGTCCAACCTCCAGAGAGGGCAACTGGGCAATACCTATCAACACTTAAAAACATTTACCCTTCTGGGTATTTCTCTTACAGGTAGACTTTAACACTTATGAAACAACTCATGTATAGGGTTATTCCTTGTTCAGAATGATGAAAGGTTAGAAACAGCCTAAGTGTCTACAGAGAACTAGATAAATAAACTGTGGTCCATCTGCAGAATGTAGTATCGTGCACTTGTTTAAAAAGATGATTGAGGAAGCTGTCTCTGTACTGATACTGAAGTGCAATCAGCCGTCCATATCTGTGGATACGGAACCCATGGATACAGAGGCCGACTGTACTCCATCATTTTATATAAGGGACTTGAGCATCCCCAGATTTTGGTTTCTGCGTGGGGTCCTGGAACCAATTCCCTGTGGATACCAAAGGACAACTGTATCTTTATGATATATACTAGAGCAAAGAAGGCAAAGTACAGAGGAGGCTATATAGTATGCTACCTGCATGGAAGAAAGGTGGAAAAGATGAAACATATACACATATTTGCACAAATATTAAAGGTTATACAAGAGGTGGATAAAAGTGGTTACCTATTAGAGGCAAGAGGATTGGGCAAAGACTGGGGTAAGTTAAGCCAGGGTGGGAGGAAGACTTCTTAATGTATCTCTTTTAAATAGTTTTGAAATTTGAATCGTGTGAATGTACTTACTACCTATTTGAAAACATTAAATTACCTGAAAAGCAACCTCGCTTTCAGCTAGTTACACGTTGAAAGACACAAACTCATTCCCCGAAACATATTAATGTGCTTCTCCCAAGGACATGTGCCTTCAAACAGGGACTCGAACCTGAAGCCAAAGAAATCCAACACACATGGGGAAATTTCAGGCAGCAGCAGCGGTCCGCTGAGGAAGAGGGGAAGAAGGACCACCCCAGCCTGCCCCGCAGTCATATCCCCTACTGTGCCTTTACACAGACCTTGCCTTTCCTAAGCGCAGCCTCTGTTCTCATCCCCTGCTCAACACCCTGCCCACACATTCAGGAAACAGAGAGCAGAAGGTAGGCTCCTAGAAACCAAGGCTAATACCAGGCTCCTGGTTGTATATCTGCAAATGTTAGCCTTGGGTAGCATAAATCAATTTCTTTTGCTAATGGAGAATCAAGGCTTTTTGAAGAAATGTATGTGGAATAGAAATGTAGTAAGGTGCCCTTGGCTCTGCAGAAACAGAAAAAAAAGATAGGAAGAGAAAAAGCTATAACAAGCCATTGATATCAAAGCCTGGGCAGTTTATTTGGTGCAAATCCTATGATCATGAATGTCTCAGAGCTGCAATTCTGTCTGATTACCCTGTGCTGTCAGGAGGGTGTAAAAACCCAAATGATTAATGTTTTGTGTGGCAGGCTTGCAACTCTCAGCTTATCTCCCATGAATCAGGAGCTGTGCTGAGAGGCTTCAAGAGACAGCGACATTTTATAATGATTTACTTTTTTATTTTTTTTTTGCAGAAAAAGACCTGTCAAACCCAGATTCATTAGCTTCTGCCACTGTTGGCTTCTTCAGTAGACAGGCCAAATCTCCCTGTGCACAACCTTGCCCCACCCTTCTCCAGTGGCTTTTGTGGCATCAGGTTATGTGGGAGAGGGTGGTATGTGTGTGTGAGGGCAGGGGACAAGGCTGACTTGGGTATGAGCTCTGGATTCCAACCTCTGTTAAAAGGCAGAAGCCTCAGGAACAGCTGTATAGCTGTTTCAATGGGAGACCAAGTTCAAGAGTTGCTTATAGCTCTTTCCTAAGGCACACGGAAAAGGTGACCCATTTAAAACAAGAACAACTGTTCCGTTGATCTATCTATTGACCCAAAACATTTAAGCTATAGCACCTAGAATTTAAGTACAAGTGTTGTAAATCTGCCCATTTAAATAGTAGTACCAGCCAAAATTTGCATGTAGAGCTATACTACATATAAGCTGTGTGACGCTGGAAAAGTTACTTAACCTCTCTGAGACTCTATGTATAAAATGAGGATAATAATATTATCTAACAAGGTGGTTGTGAAGATGAAATGAGATAAAGTTTTACATTATGTGCCATTATGGCAGATACCCAGGGTTCAGAAGTTAACTCCACCACTTATTAACCATGTGACTTTGGGCGAGTTCCCTAACCTCTCTAAACTTCAGTTTTCACATCTCTAAAATGGAGACAATAATCTTCACAGCCCAATGAGTAAGTACCATGAAACACAGGTTAAGAACATAGCACATGTAAAAAAAAAAAAAAGAACTTAGCACAGTGCCTGGCATAGTAATCATTCAAGAAATGAGAGCTAGTAGTAATGGTAGGAGTAGTAAGAGGTGGAAGAGGAGGAAGAGGATAGAAATGTATATAAGAAGTTCAGGAAGAGAGATTTGACTCAGACGTGAGAACGTAGTGACTCTAAATTTTTTTCTTGAAGTATAGTTGATTTACGATGTTTCAGGTGTACAGCAAAGTGACTCAGTTATACATATATACGTATGTATTCTTTTTTAGATTATTATGCATTATAGGTTATTACAAGATATTGTATATAGTTCCCTGTGCTATACAGTAAATCCTTGTTGTCTATATTATATATAGTAGTGTGTATCTGTTAATCCCAAATCCCTAATTTATCCCTTCTCCCCGCCTTTCCCCTTTGGTAACCATAAGTTTGTTCTCTATGGAGTGACTCTAAATTAAAAGAAAAATCATCTCACTCCTCCTCCCACCCCTACCACACTCACACACACACACACACACACACACACACACACTTAAAAACTCTATATGACTCCAAACTGCTTAACAGCGCATACAAAGCCTTTTAAGATCTCTGTCCCCTTTATATTTTTCCAGCGTCATTGTCTTCCTGTCCCCTTCCTCTACGCTGCAGCTCAGAAAAGAAGTCCCATAGTTCTCATGCCCTGAGCATGCAACACTATTTATACTGTTATTGTTACTATTATTTGTTATTCATATGATTATTCAGACTATTTGTTGAGCACTTGCCATATGCTAAGTACCTTACATGTGTTATTCCCAGCGGACTGTCAGCTCCATGAAGACAAGGCCACCATCGCCATCGATCTACCCCTCTACCCACACTGTCCAGCACAGTGCCTGGCACATGGGGGGCCCTCAATAAATGTTTCTTGATGCCTGGATGAATCTAACTCTCACAACAACTCTATCAGGTGGGTATAACTATTATCCCCATTTCATAGATAAGAAACCAAGGCTTAGCTACATTAAATAAAAGTCATAAAAGTTGTGGAGCTGAGACTCCAACCCAAGTTTGTCTGACCCCACCGGCTCTGCTTGCAACCACTGTCTTGCCCAACTCACTCTCCCCAATGCGCACCATTAATTTTCATGCCTTCGTTCCTCTTCTCCTGCTGCCTGCCTTGTCCTTTTCTCTTTGTCCATCTGATAAACCCATCCTTTAAGACTCACTTTGTGTCATTTGTCTTTTATAATTACTCTACTTTTTATATTCTACTTTATTCTGATAATTATTTGAGATGGCTTTCATAATGTATAAAATGGGAAAAATACCAAGTAAGTGTTAAAATCATAGCCAAAAGAAAATTATAATTAGAAACGGAAACAAAAACCGAGGGAGGTGGGACTTCCCTGGTGGCTCAGTAGTTAAGAAACCGCCTGCCAATGCAGGGGACACGGGTTCGAGCCCCGGTCCGGGAGGATCCCTGGTACCATGGTGCCCCTAAGCCAGTGTGCCACAACTACTGAGCCTGTGCTCTAGAGCCTGCATGCCACAACGACTGAGCCCGTGTGCCTAGAGCCTGTGCTCTGCAACAAGAGAAGCCACCACAATGAGAAGCCCGTGCACCACAATGAAGAGTAGCCCCTGCTCACTGTAACTAGAGAAAGCCCGCGCTCAGCGACGAAGACCCGACACAGCCAAAAATAAATAAATATTAAAGCAAAAACAAAAACCCAGGGAGGCAAGATTCACCTAGAAAAAATACTTGCTAAAAGAGTCTTCTGTTTCTGGAGAGGTGGGCCACAAATCTATTTCTAAGCTTGCTAGCAGCCAAGGTAAGGATTAGTTACAGGATTCGTAGTTTCCATAATTTAAAAAGAAAATACCTGCCCCCTTCATTTTTAAAAGAAGCTCAGTTTTTTTCTGGGATTTGAGAGAAACATCCTCTGAGGATACTCAAAACAGAAGATACTGTAAGATGTATTGGATGGAATTCTCCACAACACTCCTATGATGAATTTGATAGGAAACTGCTTATTTTAATATCCCTCTTTGCAAAACAGTGGCTTCCTCTGAGAAATCCTTCCTGGCTACCATCCCCAACTTCTCAAGGCTGAAATAGGGCCCTTCTATGTTCCCATAGCATCTTGTCCTTCCTTTGATCAAATTACATTATAATTATTTAAATATCTATATTCTTCGAGTGACGGCTTTTGGGGAACAGGTAGCATGCTTTGGTTACCCCCATACCTGTGCCTCGATTTCCTTATCTGTAAAATGGAGATAGTACTTACCTCCTGGAGTTGTTATGACGAGGAAATGAGTTAATGCAAAATGCTTAGTGCAAAATGCTTAGAACAGTGCCTGGCCCCGGGTGAGCCCACAGCTAAGAATTAGCTATTATTTTATCCTCAACATCTACAATGCCAGGCACCAGACATTCAATCAATAAGCGTTGGATGAATGCATAAATGGATCAGTCCACGAACTTGTGGATTCTCTTCACCTAGAGAGCTCTCAAACTATGGAAGAATACCATTAGTCTCTTTTTCTTTCTTTCTTTTTTTTTTTTTTTTGGCTGCGTCGGGTCTTAGTTGCAGCACACAGGATTTTTATGGCTCGTGGGCTCTTTGTTGCCACACGCAGCCTTCTTTCTAGTTGTGGCGCACGGTCTCCAGAGTGCGTGGGCTCAGTAGTTGCGGCGCGTGGGTTTAGTTCCTCTGCAGCATGGGGGATCTTAGTTCCCCGACCAGGGATCGAACCCACGTCCCCTGCACTGGAAGACGGATTCTTAACCACTGGACCATCAGGGAAGTCCCAAAAACCATTTGTCTTAATTTGTTTACCCGCTTTAGGTCTTTATTCAAAGGTCACTTTTCAGTGAGGCTCCACCCTGACCCCCCTATCTAAAATTACAACTCACCTCAAAACATTTCCTATATCCCCTTCCCTGCTTCATTTTTAGCACTTCACACTATCTAACATACTATATGTTTATTTATCATTTTTATTCCTACCCTTCCCCAGTAGAATGTAAGCTCCTTATATAAAGCCAGGGATGCTGTTTGTTTCTAGACAAGAACGTGGCAAATAGTAGATGATCAATAAATATTGATTGAAAGCATAATTGTACGGAAATGAGGTAAAGTGGGACTAGGATGAGACAAGCAAGGTGCCCAGGGCATATTTAAGGAGGCACTCATTCTCAGGACAGTGGGCCAAGCCTGCCTTTCCATGACCTTAAGAAAGTGACACCTTACAGTTTCAGCCTAGGCACTTTGTTTATTCACCCCAGTACCAGTCCTGAAGCAGGGAATGGACCAGATGAGCTAGTGGGGTTCCATCTAGTCCTGGGCAGTGGAATGCTGATAAATGCTTACCAACCAGCTCTTTGGCAGGGCGAGCTGTGATTTATAGCGTTTGCCAGTTTCTGTGGTGTAAATATTCCCATAATGGCCCATTTCAAGCTATCAACGAGTTGTCTCTGAACACAGAGCAGGGAAATGTGCCCAAACCACTCTTGTGAGCTGGTGCAAGTTGACTTCTGCACACCACTGGCCAGGATTCTTGGACCTTTACTAAATCCAACCAGGGCCAGCATGAACGATGGCAAAGAGAAATTAAAAACGATGGGTGAATCAGCATTACCCATCTCCACCACTAAAAAATTGTCCAGAAGTGCATATCCTGAATGGAGGGCCAGGGGCATCACTTTCAAATTATGAGGGATGAAAGGAGCGAATCTAGCAAATCTATGAGCCAGTCCCTCTGCTAAGCACACAATCGGATGAAGTAGTTACTACTATTACCCCCATTATACAGATGAGGCAACTGAAGCATAAAGATGATAAATAGCAACTATTCTCCAATAAATTTTTTTTAAAAAGATGATAAATAACTTGGCCAAGGTGACACATGTAGCAAGAGGCAGAGCCAAGATTCAAAGAGAAGCTTGTTAGATTCCAGGGTCCATGTGTTTTCTCTGCATAGCATGATATGGTGCTACGGCTTCAGAATATGGTGAGATCTCCACAGGTATATACTGAGAAGCTTCCGTAGGCCCAGGCATGTATCACAGGTGAATTCCCTTCTCCCCATCTGCACAAGCTTCCACTAGCTCCAGAGGACAGTGCTTGCAGCTGTCTGGTTTTCTGTATTCAGTGACAAGCACAGTGCCTGGAGCATAGACCTTATTCAATAAATAATGTCTACAGATGAAAGGAATAAAAAGAAGAAAGGAAGTAAAGTGGGGGGGGGGGAAAGGAAGGAATTTTTGTCCCATGGATACTATTTGTGTTTCTGAATTACTTGAGAAGACTTTAGGCAAGACTTTTGCACAGATAGCCCCAGGCAAATTCCTCTTTCCAACTTCTACTAATTAGATGAAGTTAAAGCCTGCAGTGGAGTCCTGCTTTCTCTCTTGTGCCAGAGAGTCGCAGGAGCCTGGAATTGGGGGGATAGATTCTGAGATTATCTTTACTGCAGATTTGCTTTCCTAACTGTTGTGGGCAAGGGTCAGTATTCTTTCGTGACCACTCCAATGCAGGGGATTGGCAGTCAGCACCCAGGGATGTCACTGAGTGTCACAGGAAATGGGCACAGGGCTTCACAATTGCCATGACTAATCCCTAGAGCAGGCAATTCTCCAGTGGATAATTGAATAGTGACTGAATTCCAGTCACTAGCTAAATTTCAGGATTCTTCCACTCCGGAGCTTTACCCAAACACCTTTTGTGAGATTTTTTTAAAAGATAAAGCACAGGGAGATCAGCTCGGTGCTTTGTGACCACCTAGAGGGGTGGGATAGGGAGGGTGGGAGGGAGGGAGACACAAGAGGGAGAAGATATGGGAACATATGTATATGTATAACTGATTCACTTTGTTATAAAGCAGAAACGAACACACCATTGTAAAGCAAGTATACTCCAATAAAGATGTTAAAAAAAAACAAAAAGAAACAAAAAAGATAAAGAAGTTATCTCTAGGTTGGTTTCTCTCTCCCTCTCTCTCTCTCTCCTTATTCCTGAACATATAATCAGCACCAGGCCAAAGGTCACACAAGCTTAAATATTCTGTTTTGATTCAATGCCTGGGGTCGTATATTGGGATGGCCTCCATGAGAGAGGCCCGCAGACTGCATGCATCCCGAAGATGTGTTTTGTTTGGCATGCACGATATTTCAGGATTATTTTTTTGGCAATTGGAAAATATTTAAAAAAACAAGGATAGTTTGCATTTCAAAACATCAGCTGTTTCAGTTTCTCTTGAAAATGCAGAAGCTGGGCGCCCAGAGCAGACTCTGGGCGCGCAGTCTGACCTGCAGCCACGTGGGCACCTCCGACCCACCACTTCCTCTTCTCTGCCAGGCGAGGAGGCAGGCTGTCATTTGCAGTTTGTTATCTCCCTCTGCGCTGCTATTTTCATGATTCAGATGGGTATGTGCGCTCTAGTTTGCCACAAAGACTAGTGTACCACAACCACTAGATTTATTTCAGTTGCCTACCAGGCTCCTGTAGTCACTAGGTCTGTGTCTCTGACCCCTACCCTAAGGGCACAAGGCTGGTCTTCCACATAGGCAGGGTTTGTAGCTGCCAGCGCTGATGGGTGAGACAGATTGCCAACAGAAAGCCCGTATGCCTCAAAAATAGCTTTCCTGGGACCTGCCTGTCTGAAATTCACACGATCGGTCACTTCTTAGGTTAAAGAAAGTAGCCTTCCCCTTTCAAAATGAAAACGTGTTAACTTGGGAGGGGCAATCCATTCTACTGGTTTCCAGGAACACGAAGGGGAGAGGGTCTGCAGCAGAAGGACTTTGGAAGGAATTCAGGATTGCTAACATTGTTCAAGTGACTTAGCTAGTCTCCAGCAAAAGAAAGAGAGCACGGGGACACAGAATAAGTAAACTTTGCTGAGAGGAGGCCAAGAAGAAGTGCTCAGCAGAGCCTGAGGGCACACCCAGGGCAGGCAGGCGCTGGTGACCCTGCGGGTGAGGGAGGGATGGGGAGTGCAGAAAAGCATCCACCTATTGTGGCCAGTGGGCCCTTCAGAGAACGAATTGGTTCTTTAGAAAAGAGGGCTTGGTTGGCTGTAACTCACAGGTGGTGTGAAGGCTGGAGCTCTATAAACAGATCCTCTTGCAGTACCAGAGGCTATTTTTGATCGTTGCAACATCATATGCCCGGCAGACAGTGCCCCTGTTGGAAAGCAGAGTCAAGCGACACAGCAATTGGCAGCTCCCCTAGGGAGAGGGCTTTCTGTTGGTTTTTTCCGTTCCGGCACGCTCTGCACTGCCCCTTCCCCCTTCCCATCCTGCAAGCCTGGCATGTACTAGCAACAACCCCTCCCCGGCTCCCTGAAGCCCTGGGCGGTCTGTGGAAAGTCGGGTGGGATCCAGTAGCCAGGCAGCTGCCCAAACTATCCCGTCCACCACTCCCCGCCCTGCCACTCCCGGCAGCAGCTGGGTGCCAGGACTCTCCTGCTTCCATCGCCTCTCCCCCCTCACGGGCCTCCCTCACAGGCAGCTAGCTCTTTCATGCGTCTCTGACCTGGCCGTTCTCTGGGGGCTTCAATTAGAAGGGGCTCAGCAATTCAGGGGAATGGCAGTTTTGAATACATGGGGAGGGGGCTGGCCCAAGTTGGGGGGCTGATTATTTTGGTGTTTCAGGAGCACCAACGAGAGGTCTGTGCAATCTGCATGGGAACTGAGGAGGCGGTGGGGAAATGAGGGGAACGGATGCAGGCGGTAAGAGGGGACGGAAAAGTCGGGGGGAGGACTTTGCCTACCTTAACATCTTACTCCACCTCTCCCCCTCTTACTGACCTCCAGCTCCGGCCATGTCCCCTGTGCCTCTTGGGGAGCCTCCCAACCTCCACTTGCAAGTGTTGTTCAGGGCCCCAGCTCTTTCCTCCGACTTGCCTCCTACTACCTGGGCCCAGGCTGCATCGTGCTGATTTACAGATTAGTCAGATGAACGCTTCACACCCACCTCCCCTCCGCTTTGGCAACTTACATCTCCATGATAGTGACAAGAAGGGTGGAAATACTTCTTATCTATTTTACATTGAAGCCAATCCTCCCGGGGCCCACACTACTCCTCTCCAGCAGCGGTAGGTACTTGGAGAGGATGCATGAACTTTTCAGGCCACTGGGAGTGCTTGGGAAGTGGTAATTTACTCAAGTCAACCCTCGATTCCTCCTGTGATTTATCCACTTCACGGATTATCTGAGGATGATGCCTTTCTCTGAGTTGGTTTTCCCCTGCCTTCCAGCTGGTTTCTGAGCTGTCCCCACCCCCCACACTCCCATGACAGCCTGTGGCTGTGTGCTTAAGGAATGCAAAGTTGAACATTTGCCTACGCAAATGGAAATACAGAGGAAAATTCGATGGGGAAAAGGGGCACACACAATCCTTTGATTCTTTCCTATGTCAGCCAGAAATGATTTGGGGCCTGCAGTTAAGTTCCCAAATGCCAACTGCGCACCACGTGCAAAAGCCTTATGTTGGTAGCTAGAGAGGCAGTACTTTTCTTCGTCCTACGTGGCTTCTTTTCGTTTCTCAGCGGTCCCAGGGACAAAAGAGAGTGAAATATGCATGAAACAGATTGACCCATAATGCAAATTATACATCATCATCTGTGCACAGTTCAAAGGGCTTTACGTGCATGGCCTCAATCATCACATTTCTGATTTGACATATTATTCACCCTGTTTTGGAGGAAAGGAAACTGAAATACAGAGACGTTCAGTGACATGCTTAAGGTCATGCAGCTGGTACCTGGGCAGCCTTTATCCAGGCTCCACGGGCCTGACACCGCACTATATCTCTCACTGCCATACATTCTGTCGTTTCTGTTTTCCACTGTTACAGAACCACCCTCAAACTTAATGGCTTAAAACAACCATCGTTTTCCTTGCTTGTGATTCTGTGGGTCAGGAATCCCAACACAGTATGGATAACTTGCCTCTGCTCCATGATCTCCGGGGCCTCAGCTGGCATGACTCAAACAGCTGGGGACTGGTCAGGATGTCTTGACTGGGCTCCTGTACCTGGGGCCTCGGTTCTCACTGTCTACTGGGACACTGGATTCTCCTCTACATGGCCTTTCCATGTGGCTAGCTTGGGCATCCTCACAGCATGGTGGTCTTAGAATAGTCAGACTTCTTACATGGTAGCTGGCTGCCCCTGAGAAAATGCAGATGCTTTGAAGCCTCTGAAAAAGCTAGACCAGGAACTGGGCACAGTATTACTTCTACCACATTCTACTAGCCAAATAAGACATGAGACTGAACCATCTCTAAGAGGAGAAAAAAGAGACTCCACTCTGATGACTGGAATAGCATGCTGGTACATGGAAAGAAATAATAATAGTGGCCATCTTTGGAGACTACCATATTATTTACATACACACTATTTATACTATGTTTTATATATACATGTTAATTCATTACCTCATATGTTTGTATATATACACACAAAAAAATTTGATTAAAAAAGCCAAAAATTGCAGATATTTTGACCAATACTCTGCAACCATTGACCCCACTTCAGGATGCTTCGTGAGTGTTGGAATTCATTCCGAGGCCTGGATTCTATCAAGTGTTTTAGTGCCTTTTCCAGTAGTTCAGCCAGCTCTCCCAGAGCCCAGTGACTTAGAGGACCATGATTCTAGGGTTGAGCCTGGTCCCTACTTGCATGAAATCGCTTGTTTCTTCTGAGACAGAAACCAGGGGTCTTCTCAAATAAGGTTCTATCCCAAGGCAGTAACCCCCTGGGACTCACACGGGAAAAACCAGCCAGCCTGGCAGACCTCATTGCTTTAAGCGAAGCTTCAGCCGCTGAAGATTCCTGGCTGTGTGGCGCCAGTGGAAAATAATGGACCAAAGGAACTCAGGAAACATGAATTTGTTATCCTGGTTCTGCTTCTTTGCATGTGAGTAGGGGCCAGACATGAAGAAGGTAGCAGAACGGTGTGGAAGCTATTTGTGTGTTATCGTGTCACCTCACCGCCTAGCCTATGGACCCCAAATGGTCAGGAATAAAGTGATACTTTATTGTCTCCCTTCCCCCAGAGGTGCTTTTGTTACCTCCTTTCCCCTCCTCAAAATAGGCAGGGCCTTTGGCATAAAGTGTCACTCCACTGCCATACCCAGCCTCTTCCTACTCTTAGCCTAGCTACTGCTAGCTCATTCATTCATTCAACATTTATTGAGGGTTAATATGTGCTAGGCACTGCTCTAGGCACTCAAGATACAGCAGTGTACACATCAGACCAAAATACGTGCCCTCGGGGAGCCTACGTTTCATTGAAATGAGACAGACAATAAACGAATAGGCAAAATACACAGCAAGTTAGCTGTTGAGTGTTATTAGAGGAAAATGAAACAGGAAAGGAAGGTAGAGATGCTGGGATGGTTTTGGGGGGGGTGACAATTTGAAAGGCCTCTCTGAGAAAGTGACATCTGAGCAAAGACCAGAAAGAGGTGAGGGAGGGAATTACCTTGAGAATAGACTCCAGGAAGAAAAAGACAGAAGCAAAGAGAACAGTTAGGAGGCGTGGCAGATTGGATTAGTGTTCTTAATTTTCCACTCCCTTCCTGTTACAGAATCTTCATGCATCCCTTCATCATGTGACTTTGCAGTACTTCCTCCTAGAACAAGTAGACTATATTTCACCACCATGTTGCCACTGAACATGGCCACATGACTTGCCATGTCCAGTGGAACGTCAATGGACATGATGCTAGAAGAGATTTTAAATGCGCTTGCCTGATTTAGCTTGGCCTCTTGTACACCTGCCATCTGCTGTGAGGAGAACATGCCCCAGCTGGCTGCTGGTCCTAGAATAAAGAGATTCATGGAGAGGATGTGAACTTGACTCTCAGCCTGAAGCAGAGCCATTCCAGCCAACCCACAGACCACTGAGCAAGCAAAATAAATGTTGTAAGCAATTAACATTTGGGGGTTGTTTGGCAGTATCATCATAGCAATAGCTGACTGATAGAGGAGGTCGTGCAATAATCCATCTAAGAGATGACGATGCTTAAGACCAAGGTGATAGCAGTGAAGATGATAGAAAATGATCAGATTCTGGATATATTCTGAAGACAGAACTGACAGTATTTGCAGATGAATTAGATGTAGGGTATGAAAGAGAAGCAGCGACAGAAAGAACATTCGAGGACAACTCCACACAATTTGGCTTGAGCAACTGGAAAGACAGAGTTATCATTTAATAAAATGGAAAGGGCTTAAGGTGGAGCAGGTTTTGGTGGGGGGATATCAGAAATTCAGCTTTGGACATAATGAGCTTGGCAGGCCTATTAGATAATTCATAGTTCAGCGTTTCCCCGTAGACTATCCTAAGTTTTATACTTTGAAAGAATAACAATACCTCCATCTCCCTGAATTGTTTGGAAAGCTCCAAAGCCCCCCACACCCCCACCACTGGCCCTTCACTCCATTACCATACCTAGTGGTGGTTTTGAGATTTTTGCATGGAAGGAGTTTAAAGAATGCAATCTGTTTAAAAGGGAGCTAGGGGGCTTTTCTTTCTTTTTTTTTTTTTAGGGGGCTTTTCTTGACGCTGCCTTTGCGTAAAAAGCACATGGTTTTCACTTGGCTTGTGTGCTACAAAGCAATGAAAAGAGCTATTTTTTTCTAAAGATGCTTTTGTTTACATATTACATAAGCTTGAGAAAATATCACTTTTCTATATGAAATAATGCAAACCAGGAGGAAGTTCTTATGTCCAATCTCACATCACAAATTAGAATGAAACCTCCCAATAGCCAAGGACCACAGAGCACCATTGATAGGACAATCTACTTTGCTCCAGGGTGCTAGGTGCTGAGAATGCAGTGATTCAGCGGATTGTATTACTGTCTAAACTTATTGTCACCCATGCCTGAGGGTATATTATACCTCCCCATCCAGTTCAACTCAGGAGAAGCCATGAGACTTGTTTTGGCCAATGAAATGTGAGTGGAAGTGACTATGCCACTTCCAAGCAGAAGCTTTCAGAGCCCTTGTGTGATAACACTACGGTCTGTCTTCTCTCTGCTATGTGAACACCAATATCCCAGATAAGGGCTACTCTGTGAACCTGGGTCCCAGGGTGAAGATGCATGGAGCACAACCATTATCAACCCATGGCCAACATGTAAAAATATGAGCAAGAAATACGTCTTTGTCTTGGGCAGTCATTTGTTACTGCAGCATGACTTAGCCTACACTGACTACTACTGAGTTGTAAATGGGACAGATGTGGTCATTGCCCTCATGGAATGTACAAATCAATGAAGAAAGCAGTAAATAAGTAAGAAAAATAAGAGAAAGAGAGGGAAATTATTGCAAGAAATAGTATGTAGTGAAAATGACTACCTGTGTGTGTGTGTGTGTGTGTGTGTGCGTGTGTGTACCTACCTTACATAGGTGGTCAGGTAATGTAGATTGCTGACCCTTTACCCACAGAGCAAAAAGCCAACTCTTCCTCTCTCTTTCTCTCTTCTTCATCTTCTCCCTTTTCCTCTTTTCTTATAATTCCCTACCATAAAGTCAAGTCTCATCTATCTCATCTTCCTCCCCATGATACTTTCTCCAGATTCTATCTTTCTTTTCTTTCAACTCTCCACATTTCTGTACATAGGTATATGTGCGCATATGTGTACACTCACGTACACTTGCACACATGGCGACACACACCCAGAGGCAGTGCTTTGGAGACTGAACTTGATAATCATAACCCTGGGAGCCCTGCTTATCCTACCAGAATCGCTGCACTGCTTTAATTACAGCCATTATTCACGATACCTCACACATTTTCTGTCTTGTTGACAGTATTTGGGAAGCAGCAGCTGCTCCCTTACTTTCACATTGATTGCTACTGTTTTGCCTTGCAAAGGAATATTAAATATCACAGTTAAACACAAGTCTTCTTCAAGACAGCTTCTGCTCCCAGCCATTCAGATCCCATCCCTCTCATTCAGCTGAGTTCTGCAGAGCACTTTCAGATTGGTTCCTCTGCTCAAGTTATTTTAAAATGTCTGGCTTTGATTTGATTCCAACCCCCCTCAAATCTTGCAACATCTCTGCTGCCTCTGTGACTGCCTTACCCTCCAGTTTCTATTGGTCCATTTCAAGACGGCCTACCTCTCCCAGGCCAACTCTCTGTGACTTTATTCATGCGTTCCATGAGGCTTTTAAGGACTTTGGGAGAAATCCCTGACCCCCAACCCTAGCTCACAGCCCCTGAAATGACACGAATCGTAATGCATTCCTTCACCTTAAAGCTTCCAGGCCAAGTGGTTTATACATTTTTTTAAAACATATCCTGGACACATTAAGTATCTAATCAGATGTATGACTGCTTTCCTTAGAAAAATGCACATACCCACAACATTTTACATACAATTTCAGAAGATTCTTGGATTTTCTAAAGTCTATTCACGCACCACCTGTCTAGGGGTACAAGAGTCCCAGGTGAGGTTAGTTGATGACAACACCAATCTCCCTGGGAAGGTCAGCATCTCTCGGTGGGAATGAGTATAACAGATTCGTTCCAGAGGCTTTAACAAAGAGGGCAACATAAGAATGCAGGTAAACTCCAGGACTTCCCTGGCGGTCCAGTGGTTAAGACTCCGTGCTTCCAATGCAGGGGGCCCGGGTTCCATCCCTGGTTGGGGAACTAGGATCCCACATGCTGCACAGCATGGCCAAAATTTTTTTTAAAAGGTTGCCTAACTTCAATTCTGCCTCTCTCCTACTCTCTGCTTTCCACCATCTGACCCACTCTCAGGCCCTTTCCTCACTACAGCCATCTCTCAGAGGACCTGATGCCCAAGGGCAGCTCCCCAAAGCACGCAGGATGGAATACCAGGCCTGAGATTTGCCACATGTTTTGAAGTTCCAGGCCAGTTGACAAGGCTGGCCCAAGCACCAGCACTTTCCCTGAACCCATTCTTTTCATTTCTGAGATCTGTGAGAAGCATGTGCTTTCAACCCAAGGTTAGCCTGACAGTGTGGCAATGACGGCAGTGGACACCGGCCTGTAGAGTTTAACCTCTGAGTACTTATTTACAGTTTTGGACTTCTCCTGGCCAGTGTCGGAAAGTTGCTGATTCTTCTCCGTGACTGGTAAGCTCTGACAAGCGGAAAAAGTAATGCAGATGGGAAATAATATGCTTCCTGCCCTGGAAGGCGTTCTAGGGTTTCCCTCGATTTTCATAAATAAACAGGCTGATCTGGGATAAAAGGGTGAATACACAGAATTGCAGCTAAGAGGCTGAACTGAATGAAAAAAATGGAAGGGTGCTTTTAGGGGACCCCCACAAATATAAATGAGGTGTTAGGGGGCGTGAATATTGTGGCTGATTGGCTGAGAATGAGAGGCTGTGGTGGGAAGGCAGAGGATTTGGAGGACCCCTATCCTGCTATGAGCTGTGTAACCTTGGACAAGCCACTTTTCCAGCCTGAGAATCACTTTCCTGGATGTCAGAATCTGGCAGACCTGTGGTCCTTTCATTTCTAACTCTGTCATGCACGTACTTCCTGAAACTTCTCACCAATCAAGCAAGTGGAGTGGCCTCCTGGTTCAGAATCCCCCCTTCTGTTAGGGAGAAATCTTGGTGAAGTAGATAAGAGCACGGGATCAGGGAGCAGACTGTCCAGCTTTCCCACCCCTAGCTGTGTGACTTCTGGCAAATCCCTTATAACCTCTCTGAGCCTCAGTTTCCTCATCTGTAATATGGGAATGAGAATGTCCCCTCATTCGCTTGCTGTGCAGCTTAAATGAAATAATGTACATTAAATACTTAGATCACTTTTTGGCACATGGTAAGCACTGAATATGTGCTAGTCATGATTATTTTTCCTTGAGGAGGATCCTTTTTATACGTAAAGGTGGAACTCCCCACACACACGCCCAGCAGTCTGCCTATGCTAAGTGACTCTGCCCTCCCGTCATAGCTGAATGAGTCTGAGCAGATCCTTGGCACGGATTGGGTCAATGGAATTCTCTCTCCAGGAAACATGAACTGTGAATGAAGCAAGTCAGAGAGGACGAGATGTTGGAGTTGAGTCACTTTAATGGCAGCACTTTGGAGCAGACACTGAAGACATGGTTTTATTTTGGCCCTTACAATGTCTTTTGTTTTAATGTGGATTACCAAATAACAATCCACAATTCTGACTTTACTGGACCTGGTGGCACTGTGCCAGATTTTTACATGGCAACAACTGGCTAGAAGGAAGTAACAACTGCTCCAGATCACTATAGCTCACTTCAACCCTACTTGACCCTCCGAATTTGTCATCCTTGCTCCTCAAGGGCATGCTACTGGCATATCCTGGTTTCTGCTGTTCCTGGGCCTTGATTATTTCAATCTTTGGTCCTGTGAGATATCCCAGAATCCCACGAAGCATTCCACTCAATACTTTGTACTCCCTTGAGCTACCTGGACTGTCTGTTACTTGTAGCCAAAAGATAAAAGACTATCAGAATGGCTGGACTCCCATGGTAGAGCCTCTGATGTGACTGGTTCCAAAGAGCCAGTAAATTTCAAGAAGCAGTCTTCAGACATTCTGATTTAGTTGCCTGATTGTCAAGGGTTGTAATCATGAATTTCTCTACCTGGCATTTCTATATGCTAGTATCTAAGAGAACGTGTGTTCTGACCTGATTTTCCCAGACAGATCCAAATTCAAACATTTGGTTCTATTATTCCCAAAATTACAGTTGTATTTTTCAGATCATGTGTCCTAATCTGGGTGTTGAAAAATATACCCACCACCTACTTCAAATCCTAAGATATTTTTTTCATCATTTGAAGTAGCTCTGAAACATTTGGAGAGGGCATAATGAAACCACTTGAAATCGATTTTAAAATCTTGTAAAGCTCTATTTAAAAGTGGTTTTCAATGAACATCTTCCTGAACATGCATAATATTATGTTCTCTCTGCCTAGAATGCACTATTGTCCCTCACCACATGTGAAAATGCTACTCAGGCTTCAAGGTTCATCTCAGAAGCTACCTTCTAGATAAAATTTCTCCCTCCCACCTAGGGAGACTATTCACTTCCACCGGTGTGCTCCCGTAGCCCTTTATACACTTTGAATATAGCACTTAACACGTGGTATTACAAATATTGGTTTATTATCTGTCCCTCATACAGACAAGTGAGAGCTCGTGTTTGTGGGCTCCTTGAGGGTAAAATTCATGTCTTAGTCATCTTTGTATCCCCAGCATCCAACTCATGGTAGATGCATTGTCCATGTTTTCTGTACGATGTTTGTTGTTGAATTAATTGAATTTAGACTAGAAAAAATTCCTGAGAAAGATGTTTCCATAGAGTTTACATACAGGTGGTAAACATGGATTACAAATACTGAATGACAACGAATAACAGGATATTCAGTGTCACCTACAAATGAAAACAAGAGGCATACAGCACAAATAACTGTTTTTCTTTTTTTTTTTTGCACTGTGCAGATAGGTTAAAGGAAATGGCATAGCTATTAGGAAGAGACAGAAAAAATGTTAACATATCAAAAATAAATATATTTCCAAAATATAGAGTTTTATGAAAAATGTTAAATTTAAAAAAAATTTTTTTGTGGAAAAGTACATGTGCCTTCAACAGAGGGTGACCAGTTGAGAAAGTTATAGGTTACTAAAGCACATGAAAATAAAGGATGAATCAGAAGTGGAGGCAGACTTGGGCAGAGCATAGAAGTTTTTATAAATACCTTCTGAATGGGAATACTTAGCCCAGAAGAAGAATGGAGACATGGATAGTCTGAAAGACCAAGAGTGGAATCCTCTTTCCTGGAGGCTGGAAAATCAAACTAAACACTAAATAGTTCTATGAACTGAAGCCGACTGAATAAACCAGTTGAGGCTCTGAGAGAGGCATCTGTAAGCATCTAGAGACTTCATAATTGACCTTCTGTGGAGCCTCAGAACCCAGGACAACTTTAGGAGAAATTGAACACATCAAGATGAAAAAATATGAGAAGCCAGAAGGTGAATCTAGAGTTAAATTAAGCTGTGCTGTACAAGTAAGGGAATGATAAACCCTTATATTAGATTATTTATTTTCCAGATCGTAGCCCAAAATAAGATGCCAAAGCTCTGTGATTGCAGAACCAGTGGGCTGGTGATCCCTGAAGACACATATTTGCATAAGTTGATGCACATGGTGGAGATTTTTGGGGTGGAGGAGGCAGAAGCCAAAGGAGAGGTGACGAGAATGGAGGAAATATTACTATATGAGTTATCTATCACTGCATAAAAATTACCGTAAACTTAGTGGCTAAAAGCAACACACATTCATTATCTCGCAGTTTCTGTGAATTGGGAATTTGGATATAGCTTAACTGGGTCCTTTGTTTCAGGGTCTTTCACAAGGCTGCAATCAAAGTGTCAGCCAGGGCTGGGGTCTCATTGGAAGGTTCGACTGGGTAAGGGTCTCACTCCAAGTTCATGTGGTTATTGATGTGGTTCTGTTCTTCGTGGGTTGTTGGATTGAGAGCCTCAGTTCCCTTCTCACTGCTGACTAGAGGCCTCCCTCAATTCTTTGCCATCTGGGTCTCTCCACCGGGTTGCTTTCTTCATGGAAGCATGCAAACCATGAAGATACTAGAAAGAATCAGCCAGCAAGACAGTTAAAATCTTATGTAACATAATCACAGAAGTGAATTCCCATCGCCTTTTTCATATTCTATGGGTTAGAAGCAACTTTCTAAGCCAGCCTACACCCAAGGGGAGGGGATTATGCAAGGATATACCAGGAGATAGGGATTATTGCTTTTTTGGGTTTTTGTGGGTTTTTTTGCGGTACGCGGGCCTCTCACTGTTGTGGCCTCTCCTGTTGCAGAGCACAGGCTCCAGACGTGCAGGCTCAGCGGCCATGGCTCACGGGCCCAGCCGCTCCGCGGCATGTGGGATCTTCCTGGACCGGGGCACAAATCCGCGTCCCCTGCATTGTCAGGCGGACTCTCAACCACTGCACCACCAGAGAAGTCCGAGAGATAGGGATTATTAAGGGCCATCTTAGAATCTGTTCACTGAAGCTACTGGGTCTGTGCCCTAGTGGTTCCAAAGAGATTGGTTTTGAGTCCGATTAGAACCAGGTGCTGGAAAAGCTGTGTACTTTGTGTGATTCTTGGCATAAAGGACGCTCTTCCTGGCAGGTGACAAAGTGAGTCACAAAGTTGAGGAAAGACTAGCCTCCACCCCCTGCCTCCTACCTCTCTGCTACAGACAGCAGTGCCATTCAGCATGGCCATCAGCAGAGGACAGCTGTGCATGGTCCAGAGTGTTCTCATGGGGCCAGAAGCAATAATAAGGGGCTTTGATAAGGAAGCTAGAGTGAAAGGACATGAGAGGACATGTTTCTAAGAATAAAGTGAAATGCTCAGGGAGACTCACAGAAGTAACTGGGGGAGTCTTCAGGAGAAGGCTGAGTTCCTCCCCATTCAAGTGTCTCTGAGAGCCTGCATTTGGTGTCATCTGGGCAATGTTCATGTGATCTCTTGATCTTTCCTCTAAAACCATCTCTTCCTCCCACTTCCTTATTTCTGATATTAGTCATTCAGGCTCAAAACCTTGGAATAAACATCAACTCACTTGTGCTTTCGTAGAGTCACTGCTGCCAGCCTATTGATAGTTCAGATTCTCAGTCTAATCTGGTACATCAGTTATCTCCTGTATCAGTTATAATATAGGTTCAGCTGCAAGTAACAGAATGCCCAAAATGACAGTGGGTTAAACAAGGTAGGTATTTATTTCTTGTGAATGTAAACATAGGAAGTCCAGAGTTAGTGAAGGCTCCACGATCACTGGCATCCAGAGTTCTTTCACCATGTAGTTCTACATTTCTCAACACACAGCTTCCATACAAGGGCCAATGACGTATCATGATTCAAGATGGCTGCTCCAGCTCCATCTGTCATGTCTGCATTCCTGCCAGGAGGAAGAAGGAAAGACAGAAGTATTCCCCACTGAAGGATACTTCCTGAAAGTTGTATTCACCACCAAAACATAGATTATAGCCCACTGGCCAGAGCTTAGTCACATAGCCACTTATAGCTCCAAGGGAGGCTGGAGATATAAAATTTATTCTAGCAGCCATATTCCCAGTTTAAAATTGTGTGCTGTATATGAAGGAAGGAGAACTGATACTAGGGGACAAGTATCAATCTCTGTCTTAGACTATCAAAAGAACTGGTTCCAAACTTTCTCAACTCTAATTTAAATCTAATTTTAGAGCTAGAAGTGGCACCTTATAGATTGTGTGGCACAACCTACATTTTACAGAAAAGGAAACTGTGATCCAGAGATGAAGTAACTTGCCAATAGTCACTTGAGATGAGAACCTGACAAATTCATCTTCCTAAAGTCTCTTACAATTGTTAAGAGGAGCAAAGTATGGTGGAAAACCAGAGGCTGGGGAGTTAAGGAGGCTGAACTCATTTCAGCCATGCCATCAGCAAGTTGTGTCACATTGGATGAGTCATTTAATCCTCTCTTTGTCTTAATTATATTCTCTGTAAAATGAGAAGATTGGACTATATGTTACCTAGTAATCCTTCCAGTGTTATAGTTTTAGATGATTCTATGATATTTTGTCATCTGACTGCCACCATTTTTTCACTGGTGGTCTATTGCCTGGTAAATTTAGGCATTTGAGGCCCTCCATGATCAATCCCCAACCAGCCATTCCAGATATGTCCCCCATCCTCCTCTGCACACCACATACTCATTATTTCCTGAACACACCCCGTGCTTTCCTTTTGCTTTTTGGCTGATGCTGTCCCCTATGTTTGTGAAATAGACTGCTTTACCAATCCCTGTCTTTGGCTGATAATAATCTTCCTGATGTGTCAAGGCCCATTTTTAGATAAACACATATATACATAAAATTAAGAACTTACTCTGGGTTAGGCCTTGGTCTGAGAGATTTACATATATTAACTCATTGAATACTTAGAGTAATCCTGTGAGATACATGTTATCATTATCTTCCCCATTCTACAGAGGAGCAAACTAAAGCACAGGAAGTTAAGTAACTTTTCGTGGCACAAAGCATGTTTCATCTAATCAGTTTCATCTTCCTCTTCCTGGACATACATTTCCCATCTTCCCTTCTAATTAGGCTAAGACCATGTGACTGGCTTCTGACCAACATAATATGCACAGAAATGATGTAAGTCATTTCTAGGCCTGGTTCTTAAAAACATCTCATAAATCCCTCATGCCTTTTCTTCCCCTTCTGCAGCATCTTCAGAGACCATGTTGATATGGTGGTATTACAAGATGGCGGAGCCTCCGTCATTCAAGGTCCCTTCTATCTTGACCATTCACTTGCCTCAAGACACATAAGTGTTAAAGGCAGAGAAAGTACATGAAGTCAGGCCATGTGACTCTAGAGCTCACATTCTGAGCCATGGAATGCCTCCTCCTCCAACTTTTGTCACTTTATCTATGGAATATTTCAAACAGTTACAGAAGTTGAAAGAATAGTACAATGAACCCAATTTATTCATCATCCAGATTAAGACATTATCAACTCAAGGCCAATCTTGTTTCCCTTAATGTTCCACTCCCTTGGTATCATTTTGAAGCAAATCCCAGTCATTATATCATTTTATATATATATATATATATATATATATATATATATATATATATATATAAAATTATATCAACTATAATTATTTCACTGTGTATCTCTGTAAGATAAGAACTCCTTAAAAAATAACTATACCATCATCTCACTAAAAACATTAACAGAAATTCCTTAATATCATTAAATATCCAGGGTACATATTATTAATTTGTGTGTTTTTTAAATAGGTTTTTTAAGCAAACTTTATTTATTTATTTATTTGGGGCCATACTGAACAGCATGTGGGATCTTAGCTCCCTGACCAGGGATCGAGCCCATGCTCCCTGCAGTGGAATCACGGAGCCCTAACCACTGGACAGCCAGGGAATTCCCTTTTTAAGTATTTTGAATCAGGAAAAATAAGATCTATACATTGCAATTGGTTGATGTCTCTTTTTTTTCTTTTAACATTTCCCAAACTTCTTTTTTCCCCAGCTTTATTGAGATATAATTGATATATAACTTTGTGTACTTCACAAAATGAAAAGACAACCTATGGAATGGGAGAAAATATTTGAAAATCATATGTCTGATAAGGGGTTAATATCTAAAATATATAAAGAACTCATAGAACTCAATAGCAAAAAAAAAAAAAATCTGACTAAAAAATGGACAGAGGAATTGAACAGATATGTTTCCAGAGAAGACATACAGATGGCCAACAGGTACATGAAAAGGTGCTCAACATCATTAATCATCAGGGAAATGAAAATCAAAACCACAAGGAGCTATCACCTCACACTTGTTAGGATGGCTATTAGCAAAAAGACAAGAAATAACAAGTGTTGGTGAGGATGTGGAGAACAGGGTACTCTTGTGCACAGTTGGTTGGAATGTAAATTGGTGCAGCCTATATGGAAAAAAGTATGGATGTTTCCCAAAACATTAAAAGTAGAACTACCAGGGACTTCCCTGGTGTCACAGTGGTTAAGAATCCGCCTGCCAATGCAGGGGACTTGAGTTCAAGGCCTTTTCCAGGAAGATCCCACATGCCGCAGAGCAACTAAGCCCGTGAGCCACAGCTATTGAGCCTGCGCTCTAGACCCCGCGAGCCACAACTACTGAGCCCACGTGCCACAACTACTGAAGCCCGCACGCCTGGAGCCCGTGCTCCGCAACAAGAGAAACCACCGCAATGAGAAGCCTGCGCACCGCAACGAAGAGTAGCCCATGATCGCTGCAACTAGAGAAAGCCTGCACGCAGCAACGAAGACCCAACGCAGCCAAGAATAAATAAATAAATAAATAAATAAATAAATATAACTACCATATGTGGGACTTCCCTGGCTCTCCAGTGGTTAAGACTCCACCCTTCCATTGCAGGGGGCACATGGAGCGGCCAAAAAAAAAAAGAGCTACCATATGATCCAGTAATTCCACTTCTGGGTATTATTCCAAGAGAATGAAACTACTAACTTGAAAAGTTACATGCACCCTCGTGTTCATTGCAACATTATATATAATAGGCAATGTATGAAAACAACCCAAATGTCCACTGATAGATGATACTTGATATATATATATATATATAATGTTTTAATTATATATATACACACATACACATACATAACAGAATTTGGCCAGAAAAAAAGAATGAAATCTTTACATTTGTGACAAGATGGATGGACCTTGAGGGCATTATGTTAAGTGAAACAAGCCAGACAAAGAAAGAGACATACCATATGACCTCTTTTATGTGGAATATAAAAAAGCAAAACCAAAAATATTGTGTAAGTTGAAGGTGTACAACATGATGATTTGATACACATATATGTTGCAAAATGATTACCACAATAAAGTTAGCTAACACACCTATACTCTCTTGGCAACTTTCAAGTATATAATACATTATTGTTAACTACAGTCACCATGCTGTGTATTAGATCTCCAGAACTTATTTATTTTCTAACTGGGCATTTGTACCCTTTGACCAGTAGATCCCCTTTTCCCCTCCTACCTCTTCACCTCTGGCATCCACCATTCTACTTTCCATTTCTACGAATTTGAGCTTTGTTATTTTTTTAGATTCCACATATAGATGAGATCCTACAGTATTTGTCTATCTCTGTTTGACTTATTTCACTTAGCATAATGCCCTCAAGGCCCATCCATGTTGTCACAAAAGACAGGATTTCCTGCTTTTTATGGCCCAATAATATTCCATTATATATAAATGCACCACAATTTCTTTATCCATTTATCCATCGATGAACACTTAGGTTATTTCCATATCTTGACTATTGTGCATAATGCTGTAATGAACATGGGGGTGCAGATATCTCTCTGAGATAGTGATTTCATTTTCTTTGGATATATACCCAGAAGTGGGATTGCTGGATCATATGGTAGTTCTATTTTTAATTTTTTGAGGAACCTGCCTACTGTTTTCCATAGTGACTGAACCAATTTACTTTCCCACCAATAGTGCGCTAGGGTTTCCTTTTCTCCACATCCTAGCCAACACTGGTCTTCTTGATAATAGCCATTCAAACAGGTGTGTGGTGATATCTCACATTATTTGATTTTCTCTATCTATGCTCAGCAACTCAGGTGCAGGAATGGGAAAGATTACTTGAATTCACTTAAGACTGGAGGTTTTGCCTGAGCAGGTAACACAGAAAGACAATGGAATGAGCATTTGAGAGTACTTACTTGAGTATAATTGGAGTGATGAACAATGGCATATAAGCTGAGTAAGGAAAGAAATGAGGACAGGAAGGAGGCTGGTAGATTGAAGTGTGATACACACTGTGATGTACAACCCAGACCACCTTTCAACAAAAGTCTTGTTGCCTCAGTTGTTGGGAATGCCTTCAGCTGTGCTGCCAGGGCCTTCAAGGATTACTTCATAGCTGCAGAGAGATAGTTGCCTTACACAAAGAAGTCACACCCCTTCCCCAGTGGCCCACTTTCAATGACTGACCAAGACATGAATTAAAGGCTTGGTCATCTTGGCCCAACTCAGAACAACACTTAAGGACCATGGTAGTTTCAGAACTTCCCTATGGGATTGACCAATACAGTCACTAGGCCTGTATTACATCCCAAATTCTGCCCGATTCTGCTTCTTTCTCCTCCTTTCTACAGGTATTAATCCCAAGGGCACTTCTTTTTTTTTTTTTTTAAACATCTTTATTGGAGTATAATTGCTTTACAATGGTGTGTTAGTTTCTGCTGTATAACAAAGTGAATCAGCTATACGTATACCTACATCGCCGTATCCCCTTCCTCTTGCGTCTCCCTCCCACCCTCCCTATCCCCCCCCCCACCCCAGGTGGTCACAAAGCACCGAGCTGATCTCCCTGTGCTATGCGGCTGCTTCCCACTAGCTATCTATTTTACATTTGGTAGTGTCTATATGTCCATGCCATTCTCTCACTTCGTCCCAGCTTACCCTTCCCCCTCCCCGTGTCCTCAAGTCCATCCTCTACATCTGCGTCTTTATTCCTGTCCTGCCAAGGGCACTTCTTAAAAAACATCTTGCACACTAAACTCCCTCTGAGAGTTTGCTTCCTGAGGAAACCAATCTGTGACATGGTGTCTGTGTACGGAGTCACTGTACTGGGAGTAAATGAGGTGAAAGGACGGAAGTGTGTGGTCGTAGGGTGGAATGTCTTATGATTTCAGAGGTGGAACAACTCTGGATTATGACCAAGGACACGGGTGTGGCCAAGAGAGTAAGTGGCTAAAGTGGGATGACAGGCAGGATCATTGAGGATGAGAAAATCACATGCATGTGCAAGTCACCAAGACTTCACTAAGTCAATAGGTATTTGCTTTATTAAAGATCTACTGTATTAGCTAGTTATTTCTGTGCAATAAATTAGTCCCAAATCTAGAGGCTTAAAACCACAAACGTTTGTTATCTCACATTGTCTGTGAATCAGGAACCTGAGTGTGGCTTAGTTAGATGTCTCTGTCTCAGCATCTCTCACCAGGTGGCAATCAAGGTGTTGACCAGGGCTGCATCTCAAGGCTTGACTTGGGAAAAATCCACTTCCAATTCCCCTCCAAGCTCACTCAGATGTCTGCTGACAGGCCTTGGGCCCTCTCTGGCTGTTGACCAGAGGTATCAGTTCCTTACTATGTGGGCCTTTCCATAGAGCAGTCCCCAACATGACAGCTGGCTTCCCTCAGAGCCAGTAAGCAAAAGAGTGAGAGGGCATTCAAGAAAGAAGCCATAATCTTTTGTAATCTCATCTCTGAAGTGACATCTGTCACCTCTGCTTCTGGAAGGGGAGAGGATTACACAAGGGTGTGAATAAGAGGAGGTGAGGGTCATGGGAGCCATTTGAGAGGCTGCCTACAACACCTACTCTGTACAGGGCGCTATTCTAAGTGCTCGAGATTCAGCAGTGAATTGAGGCAGACAAAAGGCTTTTTTCTTAACACCTTCAAGTTGGCGGGAGACAGACAAAAACAAACAGACGATCATTTAAGAACATGGTATGTGCTATGAAAATAATAAAATAGGATAATGTAGAAGAGAGCAAGTAGGTGGGGTGGAGGTAGGGGGTTATGTTTAGATCGGGTAGCCATGGAATACCTCTCTGAAGTGACATTTCAGCTGTGAACTGGATGGATGAGAAGTAGTTATCCACGCAAAAATTTGGGAGAAAAACTTGCCAGGCAGAGGGAAAAGTAAATGTAAGGAACGTTAGGGAATGAGCTTGGTGAGTTCATGTGGCTACAGCAGAGTGAGAAAACCCAAGAAGAGAGAGCAGAAGTAGGTGGGAACCAATCACGCAGGGCCTTGTAATCCATGCACGGTGAGAAATGTGGACTTTATCCTAAGAGCACTGGGAAGCCGCTGGAGGGTTTAGGCAAATGGGGGACAGGATCAAATTTAGTTTTTATTTTATTTATTATTTATTTATTTATTTTTGCCTGAGTTGGATCTTCGTTGCTGCGCGCAGGCTTTCTCTAGTTGCGGCGAGCGGGGGCTAGTCTTCGTTGCAGTGCGAGGGCTTCTCATTGCGGTGGCTTCTCTTGCTGCAGAGTTCGTGCTCTAGGCTCGTGGGCTTCCGTAGTTGTGGCTCACGGGCTCTAGAGCGCAGGCTCAGTAGTCATGGTGCATGGGCTTAGTTGCTCCGCGGCATGTGGGATCTTCCCGGACCAGGGAACAAACCCATGTCCTCTGCATTGGCAGGCAGATTCTTAAACACTGCGCCACCACGGAAGCCCCAATTTAGGTCTTAAAAAGATTTCTTTGCTGTAAGGAGAACATAGACTGAATTTTTAAAGGGCTGAATGGAGGTCCAGAGAGATGGCAGGACTTGGGATGGAGAGGAAGACAGAGAGGTAGGTGCCTATGTATTCACTGAATGATGGGGACTTTAGCAGATGACCATGGTTCACAAGGGGGAAATGTGGTATTGCTGGCTTGAAGGAGCTTCAAAGCAGTAGAGGTTTTGACCTGAGGTTGAAGGAGGAGTGGTCTGGAAGCAGCACTTCGGAACAAGGAGGACACCTACCCCACTTTCACAAGAGAGGCCCGCTCAGGAAGCCACGCATCAGTTAAGGCATCAGGAGTAAAGAACATTCGGTGAGGAGATCCATGCCTCAATCAAGTGGTGGGGAGGCCTTTTGTCATCTGACGTCACCGACCCACAACAAAGATCATTCAGGGCCCTTCTCTGATTTAGAGCACCCTCATCTAATTCGAGTCAGGAGACACTATAAATTCTGAGAATTCTGAGGTGAGTGTGAGCAAGATAAGCTGCTTTTTGAAAATAATTTAGGATTTAGGCTTCAGCCTTTGAAATTCCAATTAAGTTATTAGTCACAAATCTTCAACTGCTCTTCATCTTTCAACCTACTGCTTCCTTCCAAATGACTCAGCTAGGGCAGTCTCCTAGGAAAACGTTATTTTCTGGCTTCCTATAGCAATGACCAGAGAAACAGCAGGCCAAGAACCAGATCTGGCCCTGGGCTTGGAAGTTCTTTACCTTTCCCCTGGACCAGTGTTCCCCCCACCCAAGAACCAATTTTTTTTCCCCTAGGGGGTGATATCACTCCTGTTGAGAATGCATCCCCCTAATGCAAAGAAGCACCTCAGATGGTGAAGATTTTAGACACAACGGCAGAGCCCATTGTGAGACTTTTGAGAGTTGGGAGCTGGGAGGAATTAGCCCCCCAACCCAAACCACATTAAGCAGGGAACTTATGTCCGCTGCAGATAGAACCGTCACTGATACTTCATAAGTCAGAGGTCGAGTTTGGGAATCAGTCTTTTGCGCTTATTTATCCTTGGTTGGTTCCGTTGGAACCCAATGGTTCTTCTTGGGACTGAGAGCTGAGTTGGGTTCCGGATGGCAGAGCAAAACCCCACACCAAAGGGGACCACCTGGAAGTACATCATTGTTCCATGAAACAAACATCGATGTGCTTCCGTAACAGGGAAGAGCTAAATGGGAATCCATGTTGGATCTGTTTCTTTGACCTTAACCTTTGCTCTTCATTGCTTTTGTTATTATAATCGTACATAATGGCCTGATACAGGGAACCCTGCCCCTCTGCCTGAATGTTGAACTAAAGTGCCTTCGTTCAGCTTACAGGGAGACAATCTGACCCTGCCCACCTGTAAATGGCTGAAATGAACACATGGCCTCACCAAGGCTGGCCATTCCAGATGTTTTGCAAGACTGATTGCCCTTTTTACTTTACTTCCTCGCTGCCTCTCCCTCTCTATTTTGCCTTTTTACTTTACTTCCCTCTCTGATTCTATCAAAGAAACTGGCATCTAGACCCCGATAAGATGGTTCTTTTAAGGCACTAGTCCGCCATCTTCTCCATCTGCCGGCTTTCCAAATAAAGTCATACTCCTTGCCTCAACACCTCATCTCCAATTTATTGGCCTGTCGTGTGGCGAGCAGAGCGAGCTTGGAGTCAGTAACACTTCTCTTGCAGCAAGACTCGGCAATGGCTGTTCGGTGGAATCTTCCATCTTCTGTGTGCGTTCTAAGCAGCCTGCACATCCCTCCCTCCCTCCCCGTGCTGTGGTTCTTCCAGACATCTGACAGGAGGAGCACGTGCCGCCCTCCAGGAGGGCTGCCTTTCCCAGCTCCTCAAAGACTTCTTATTAGCTGGAAGGTAGCAGGGAGGGCTGGGGCAGGGAGGCTGCCCTGGAAAGTCAGACAGCTCCCCGGAGAGCAGCCTCTCTCTGAGCTGCATTGAGGGAGCTGGGGGTGCTACACCTGGGCAGTGGAGCTGGGGAGAGCGTGCCTCCCTGCCCCCGCCCTCTCCCACTCTCAGGCTGCCGGAAGCTAGGCAGACTGCCATGGCCAGACACTCTGTTATTACCCGGGCTTTGGTTCACCTGAGCCTCTTCTCCTCACTTAGCAGCAGGCGGTTGTCCACCTCAATTTCCAAGCCCATGTTTACAGTAGAGAGGGCTGAGATAGACTGTATCTATAAAGAGAATCATTGAAGAGCTCTTAGGCTGGACTATTCCATGTTCTCATCTCCCAAGGAGACCTGGCCTCTCAGCATGCTCCCCGATACAGCCTGATCTGGGAATAAAACAAAATCGGTGAGTTCGCCTCATTTCTTGGAGATTCGCATGTGAGGTCCTTGTGATGGCCCCCAGTGCCTTGCATTCCCCTGGGCTCACTGATTTCCCTCGGAGAAGACTCCCATGGGAACTGAAAGACTGCACCCCCCACCAGTCAACACAGGAAGGGATCCTCGGGCAGATTTCTTACCTCTGACTCAGTGGGTCCCACACTTTAGTATGTATCAGAACCACCTGGAGAGCTGGACCAGGCAGAAGCCCCAGATTTTCTTGTTCACTAGGTGTGGAGTGAGGTGTGGGCCCAGGGATTTCTAACAAGCTCCCGAGTAACACAGATTCTCAGCTGTCCTGGGCTAGAGTTTGGGAAGTAGTGCTTTGGGAGCTCTTGGATGGGCTTCAGGAACTTCACTGACCCCCGGAACTCTATGCAAATTGTGTATTTGGTGCTTTCATCCAGATAGAGGCACATACAATTAAAAGACACTGTTCTAAGAGAGTAGTCAGAACATAATATATATTTCTTGGGAAGAAGCAGACATTGATCAACAAAGGAGGCCATTGGGTCCCTGGGGGAGGCTGCCTACAGGAGGAGAAAGTACCAGGAGAATGGCCCTGGGGCCCCCAGTGACAACGAAGTAACTGTTTCCTCTTAGCACACTCTTCTGTGAAAAAGTCAAATGCTAGTCAAATCACCCTTACCCGTGGCCTGTTCCAGCAAGACTCAGGCCTCTACTAAAGCCTGCTTTGTACAGGAAGCACTTACTTCCCCCTTCACCAGCACCTTCTCCTCTTGGGGTAAGGATGTGCTTTGTTTGTACTTTAATTCTTTTTTTAAAAAGTATTTATTTATTTATTTGGCTGTGCTGAGTATTAGTGTGGCACATGGGATCTTCATTGCAGCAGGCGGGATCATGCGGGCTCTTAGGTGCGGTATGTGGGATCTAGTTCCCTGACCAGGGATGGAACCTGGGCCCCCTGCAATGGGAGTGCAGCGTCTTAGCCACCGGACCACCAGGGAAGTCCCTGGTGGTACTTTAATAAAAGAAAAGAGAAAGAGAGAGAAGGGGGAGGAGAGAGGGAAAAAGAGGGAGAAATATTGAAAAGGTCATTCTTTATCTACATATCAAAAAAGATAAAGAATTCCAGGTGTGATTCTTCCTCTCTCTCTCTCTCTCTCTCTCTCTCCACACACACACACACACACACACACACACACACACACACACACAGTGGGATGCTATTATAATTGACTGACCACATGGTACAATATGAGAGACCTCTGCACACAAGTATCATTTTGCCCATCAGTCACTCCTCCTTTAGAGCTTCATTTGAGTCTTGAATCTTGAGGATTTTTCCTCTTTCAAATTTTCCTATCAGAATTCAGATATAGTCGTCCCTCAGTATCCGAGGGGGATTGGCTCCAGCACTCCTGTGGACAGCAAAATCTGCAGATGCTCAAGTCCCTTGTATAAAATTGCAGAGTATTGCATATAACCTCCGCATATCCTCCTGTATACGTCAAATCTTCTCTAGATTATTTATAATACCCAATACAATGTAAATGCTGTTTAAATAGTTGCCAGTGCATGGCAAATCCAGATTTTTATTTTTGGAAATTTCTGGAATTTTTTTCCCGAATATTTTCGATCTGCATTTGGTTGAATAGGTGGATGCAGAAACTGTGGATACAGAGGGACAACTGTACTCTAGTTGGGGACTGAGACTTCAACCAGGGGTTCTTAACCAGGATCCATGGATGTCCCTAGGCTGTGGGATGCTTTAGTGTGCATCAAAATTACCAGAATGTGTTTACATGCAAATTCCATGTCCCCATCCACTTGCAAAGAATCTGATTCCTTCACCCTAGAGTGGTACGCAGAAGACTGTATTTTAAACAAGGCTCTCAAGAGATTGCTATACAGGTTGTCCTTAGGCAACACTTCAAGAAACACTATGTTTCAGAAGGACCGTGAACTCCCTGAAAGTAAATGCAAACTCGTGGGTGTGTTAAATGTGAGTGTATTTCTGGGCGTTGGGTACAGAGCTTTAATCAGATTCTGAAAGTCTCCTTGAATTGAAAAGGCAGATAATCACTAACCAGGAAATATTTTAGCAAGGAATAGCAACAATAGGATCCAGAATATAAGCGGTAGGGCAAGGAGGGAAGAAATGTCCCTAGAATGTATACAATATTGAAGCAGGAAAAGATCCTCAAAAAAAGTCACCTTGCTATACCTGTTCTGATTGAGAAATGGGAGAAATCATACATATCACAACTAAAATGAAGGATCTTTAACCTGTGAAAAAAATATTTGCAATTTACATCCAAAGAGTTCATTTCCTTACTATATAAAGAACTGTTGCAAATTAATAAAGAAAAGACAGTGTATAATATTGTACACAGATTGGCTCAAGATGGTGGAGTAGAAGGACGTGCACTCACTCCCTCTTGAGAGAACACCAGAATCACAACTAATTGCTGAACAATCATCAACAGGAAGACACTGGAACTTACCAAAAAAGATACCCCACATCCAAAGACAAAGGAGAAGCTGCAACGAGATGGTAGGAGGGGCGCAATCACAATAAAATCAAATCCCATAACTGCTGGGTGGCTGACTCACAAACTGGAGAACAATTATACCACAGAAGTCCACCCACTGGGGTGAAGGTTCTGAGCCCCACGTCAGGCTTCCCAATCTCGGGGTCTGGCAATGGGAGGAGGAATTCCCAGAGAATCAGACTTTGAAGGCTAGCAGGATTTGATTGCAGGACTTTGACAGGACTGGGAGAAACAGAGATTCCACACTTGCAGGGAACACACAAAGTAGTGTGTGCATCGGGACCCAGGGGAAGGAGCAGTGACCCCATAGGAGACTGAACCAGACCTACCTGCTTGTGTTGGAGGGTCTCCTGCAGAGGCGAGGGGGTGGCTGTGGCTCACTGCAGGGACAAGGACACTGGCAGCAGAAGGTCTGGGAAGTACTCCTTGGCATGAGCCCTCACAGTGTCCACGATTAGCCCCACCAAAGAGCCTGTATCTTCCAGGGCTGGGTCACCTCAGGCCAAACAAACAACAGGGAGGGAAATTAGTCCCATCCATCAGCAGACAAGCAGACTAAAGTTTTACTGAGCTCTGCCCACCACCAGTCCCTCCCATCAGAAAACTTGCACAAGCCTCTTAGATAGCCTCATCCAACAGAGGGCAGACAGCAGAAGCTAGAAGAACTACAATCCTGCAGCCTGTGGACTGAAAAACACATTCACAGAAAGATACACAAAATGAGAAGGCAGAGGACTACGTACCAGATGAAGGAACAAGATAAAACCCCAGAAAAACAACTAAATGAAGTATAGATAGGCAACCTTCCAGAAAAAGAATTCAGAATAATGATAGTGAAGATGATCCAGGATCTCAGAAAACGAATGGAGACAAAGATCAAGAAGATGCATTAAATGTTTAACAAAGACCTAGAAGAATTAAAGAACAAACACCTAGAAGAATTAAAGAACAAAGAAACAGAGATGACCAATACAATAACTGAAATGAAAAATACACTACAAGGAATCAGTAGCAGAAGAACTGAGGCAGAAGAACCTGGAATAAGAACCTGGATAAGTGACCTGGAAAACAGAAGGGTGGAATTCACTACCATGGAACAGAATAAAGAAGAAAGAATGAAAAGAAATGAAGACAGCCTAAGAGACCTCTGGGACAACATTAAATGCACCAGCATTTGCATTATAGGGGTCTCAGAAGGAGAAGAGAGAGAGAAAGTACCCGAGAAAATATTGGAAGAGATAATACTCAAAAAATTCCCTAACATGGGAAAGGAAATAGTCACCCAAGTCCAGGAAGCACAGAGAGTCCCAGGCAGGATAAACCAGAGGAGAAACACACCGATACACATAATAATCAAATTGACAAAAATTAAAGACAAATTATTCAAAGCAACAAGGGAAAAATGACAAATAACATACATGAGAACTCCCAGAAGGTTAACAGCTGATTTCTCAGCAGAAACTCTACAAGCCAGAATGGAGTGGCACGATATATTTAAAGTGATGAAAGGGAATAACCTACAACCAAGATTACTCTACCTGACAAGGATCTCATTCAATGGAAAAATCAAAAGCTTTACAGACAAGCAAAAGCTAAGAGAGCTCAGCACCACCAAACCAGCTCTACAACAAATGCAAAGGAACTTCTCTAAGTGGGAAACACAAGAGAAGAAAAGGACCTACAAAAACAAATCCATAACAATTAAGAAAATGGTAATAGGAACATACATATCAATAATTACCTTAAACGTGAATGGATTAAATGCTCCAAGCAAAAGAAACAGGCTTGCTGAATGGATACAAAAACAAGACCCATATATATGCTGTCTACAAGAGACCCACTTCAGACCTAGGGATACATACAGACTGAAAGTGGGGGATGGAAAAAGATATTCCATGCAAATGGAAATCAAAAGAAAGCTGGAGTAGCAATACTCATATCAGATAAAATAGATTTTAAAACAAAGAATGTTACAAGAGACAAGAAAGGACACTGCATAATGATCAAGGCATCAATCCAAGAAGAAGATATAACAGTTATAAATATATATATGCACCCAACATAGGAGCACCTCAATACATAAGGCAAATGCTAACAGCTATAAAAGAAGAAATCGACAGTAACACAATAATAGTGGGGGACTTTAACACCTCACTTACACCAATGGACAGATCATCCCAACAGAAAATTAATAAGGAAACACAAGCTTTAAATGACACAATAGACCAGATACATTTAATTGATATTTATAGGACATTCCATCTGACAACAGCAGATTACACTTTCTTCTCAAGTGCACATGGAACATTCTCCAAGATAGATCACATCTTGGGTCACAGATCAAGCCTCATTAAATTTAAGAAAATTGAAATGATATCAAGCATCTTTTCTGAACACAATGCTATGAGATTAGAAATAAATTACAGGAAAAAACCCCCACAAACACAGGCTTCCCTGGTGGCGCAGTGGTTGAGAGTCCGCCTGCTGATGCAGGGGATGCGGGTTCGTGCCCCGGTCTGGGAAGATCCCACATGCCACAGAGCGGCTAGGCCTGTGGGCCATGGCCGCTGAGCCTGTGCGTCCGGACCCTGTGCTCCGCAACGGGAGAGGCCACAACAGTGAGAGGCCCGCGTACCGCAAAAAAAAAAAAAAAAAAAAAAAAAAAAAAAAAAACACAAACACGTGGAGGCTAAACAATACGCTATTAAATAACCAAGAGATCACTGAAGAAATCGAAGAGTAAATCAGGAAATACCAGGGGACAAATGACAATGAAAACACAACGATCCAAAACTTATGGGATTCAGCAAAAGCAGTTCTAAGAGGGAAGTTTATAGCAATACAATCCTACCTCAAGAAACAAGAAAAATCTCAAATAAATTATCTTACCTTACACCTAAAGGAACTAGAGAAAGAAGAGCAAACAAAACCCAGAGTTAGTAGAAGGAGAGAAATCATAAAGATCAGAGCAGAAATAAATGAAATAGAAACAAAGAAAACAATAGCAAAGATCAAAAAAACCAAAAGCTGGTTCTCTGAGAAGATAAACAACATTGATAAACCCTAAGCAAGACTCATCAAAAAAAAGAGGGAGAGGATTCAAATCAATAAAATTGAAATGAAAAAGGAGAAGTTACAATGGACAGGGCAGAAATGCAAAGCATTATAAGAGAGTACTACAAGCAACTCTATGCCAATAAAATGGACAACCTGGTAGAAAAGGACAAATTCTTAGAAAGGTATAACCTTCCAAGAATGAACCAGGAAGAAATAGAAAATATGAACAGACCAATCATAAGTAATGAAATGGAAACTGGAATTAAAAATCTTCCAACAAAAGCCCAGGACCAGATGGCTTCACAGGTGAATTCTATCAAACATTAAAAGAAGAGCTAACACCCATCCTTCTCAAACTCTTCCAAAATATGGCAGAAGAAGGAACACTCCCAACTCATTCTATGAGGCCACCAGCACCCTGATACCAAAACCAGACAAAGATACTACAAAAAAAGAAAATTGCAGACCGATATCACTGATGAATATAGATGCAAAAGTTCTCAACAAAATACTAGGAAACAGAATCCAACAACACATTAAAAGGATCATACACTGTGATCAAGTGGGATTTATTCCAGGGATGCAAGGATTCTTCAATATACACAAATCAATCAATGTGATACACCATATCAACAAATTGAAGAACAAAAACCATATGATCATCTCAATAGATGCAGAAAAAGCTTTGGACAGAATTCAACACCCATTTATTATAATAACTCTGCAGAAAGTGGGTATAGAGAGAACCTACCTCAACATAATAAAGGCCATATACAACAAACCCACAGAAAACATGATTCGCAATGGCAAAAAACTGAAAGCATTTCCTCTAAGATCAGGAACAAGACAAGGATGTCCATCCTCGCCACTATTATTTAACATAGATTTGGAAGTCCTAGCCATGGCAATCCGAGAAGAAAAATAAATAAAAGGAATACAAATTGGAAAAGAAGTAAAACTGTCACTGTTTGAAGATGACGTGATACTATACATAGATAACCGTAAAGATGTCACCAGAAAGTGACTAGAGCTAATCAATGAATTTGGTAAAGTACGAGGATACAATATTAATGCACAGAAGTCTCTTGCATTCCTATACACTAACAATGAAAGATCAGAAAGAGAAATTAAGGAAACAATCCCATTCACCATTGCAACAAAAAGAATAAAATACCTAGGAATAAACTGACCTAAGCAGGTTAAAGACCTATAATCAGAAAACTCTAAGACACTGATGAAAGAAATCAAAGATAACACAAACAGATGGAGAGATATACCATATTCTTGGATTGGAAGAATCAATATTATGAAAATGACTCTATTACCCAAAGCAATCTACATATTCAGTGCAACCCCTATCAAATCACCAATGGCATTTTTTACAGAGCTAGAACAAAAAATCTTAAAATTTGCACAGAGACACAAAAGACCCCAAATAGTCAAAGCAATCTTGAAAAACAAAAACGGAGCTGGAGGAATTAGGCTCCTGGACTTCAGACTATACTACAAAGCTACAGTAATCAAGACAGTATGGTACTGGCACAAAAACAGAAATATAGTTCAATGGAACAGGATAGAAAGCCCAGAGATAAACCCATGCACATATGGTCACCTTATTTTTGATAAAGGAGGCAAGAATATACAATGGAGAAAAGATAGCCTCTTCAATAAGGGATGCTGGGAAAAGTGGACAGCTACATGTAAAAGAATGAAACTAAAACACTCCCTAACACCATACACAAAAATAAACTCAAAATGGATTAAAGACCTAAATGTAAGGCCAGACACTATCAAACTCTTAGAGGAAAACATAGGCAGAACGCTCTATGACATAAATCACAGCAAGATTCTTTTTGACCCACCTCCTAGAGAAATGGAATTAAAAACAAAAATAAACAAATGAGACCTAATGAAACTTAAAAGCTTTTGCACAGCAAAGGAAACCATAAACAAGACGAAAAGACAACCCCCAGAATGGGAGAAAATATTTGCTAATGAAGCAACTGACAAAGCATTAATCTCCAAAATTTACAAGCAGCTCATGCAGCTCAATATCAAAAAAACAAACAACCCAATCCAAAAATGGGCAGAAGACCTAAATAGACATTTCTCCAAAGAAGATACACAGATTGCCAACAAACACATGAAAGGATGTTCAACATCACTAATCATTAGAGAAATGCAAATCAAAACTACTATGAGGTATCACCTCTCACAGGTTAGAATCGCCATCATCAAAATATCTAGAAACAGTAAGTGCTGGAGAGGGTGTGGAGAAAAGGGAACCCTCTTGCACTGTTGGTGGGAATATAAATTGGTACAGCCACTATGGAGAACAGTATGGAGATTCCTTAAAAAACTAAAACTAAAACTACCATATGACCCAGCAGTCCCACTACTGGGCATATACCCAGAGAAAACCACAATTCAAAACGACACATGCACCCCAGTGTACATTGCAGCACTATTTACAATAGCCAGGATATGGGAGCAACCTAAATGCCCATCGACAGACGAATGGATAAAGAAGATGTGGTACATATATACAATGGAATACTACTCAGCCATAAAAAGGAAAGAAATTGGGTCATTTGTAGAGACGTGGATGGTCTTAGAGACTGTCATACAGAGTGAAGTAAGTCAGAAAGGGAAAAACAAATATCGTATTAACGCATGTATGTGGAATCTAGAAAAATGGTGCAGGTGAACCAGTTTGCAGGGCAGAGCTGGAGACACAGATGTGGTGAAGAGACGTGTGGACGCCAGGTGGGGAAAGTGGGGTGGGGGGGTTGATGGTGGGATGAATTGGGAGACTGGGATTGACATATATACACTAATATGTATAAAGTAGGTAACTAATAAGAACATGCTGTATAAAAAGAATAAATATAATGTTATAGGAAATTGAAATAAATTAAAAAAAATTGTACATATGTAATATTGTAACTGTAACTTATGTAATATTGTACATCAACTATATTTCAATAAAATATAATTTAAAAAGAAAAGAAAAGACCACTAAGCAAATAGAAAAATGGGCAATGGATGTGAACAGTTTACAGAAAAGGAAACACAAATGGCTCTTAAACATATGAAAAGTTTCCCAATGTCGCTATAATAAGAGAAATGCAATTTAATATTGCAATGAGATCTCATTTTTCATCTACCAGATTGAGGGATATGAAAAAGTGTGACAATACACTGTGCTGGTGAGTGTGTAGATTGCAATATCTCTATGGAGGGCAATTTGGTGATATGTATAAAAGTTACAGATGCCCACAGCATTTGATAGAGCCATTCCACTTTTAAGAATTTATCTTACAAACATACTCCCACATGTGTAAAAATCATTCATTAGCAAAAGATCGTGAAAAAAAAAAAAAGGTTGCAGAAAACCTAAATATCTGTCAATAGGAGGTGGGTTAAATAATTCACAGCAATCGATACAAAGGAATAGTATGCAGCTATAAAATGGCTAGTCGTTTATGTGCTTATGGAAAGCATCTTCAAGATGCATAGTTCTGTGAAAAAAGTAAGATGCTGAACAATGTGTATGATATGCTGCCATTTGTAAAAGTCTTTGCCTATTTGCTTGTGTTTATCTGGACTCTCTCCTGCAGAGTACATAAGGAACAGTTAACAGTGGTTAGACAAGACAGGGTTTGGGGGGAAAAAACTTCCTTTTTATTTATACTCTTTTGCATTTTTTGGATCATTTGCATGTATTTCTTATTAAAAATAAATAAAATGCTAAAAAAATTGAAACTAAAGCAAGCAGGCAGACTGTGGTTGCAGTGGGAAGGGTGGGTTGGCAGAATAGGAGACTGGAGTGGCGATTCTCCCACTGAGAAGCATGGTCCCTTAGGAGGGGGGCTAAGCCACACCACCACAGCCTCTGGCTCACAACCCGGCATGCTGGAGGTGCTCGAAAATTTCGACAGGTGAGTGGATGGGACACATCATATTCCTCAGGGAGGCTGGGGTGTAAATAAGATTGAGAACCACTGGACCACAGACGGGAGACCTTTAAGAAAGCAGTTCCTCAACATCTTCTCCACACCTTAAAATTGACTTCAGCTTCAAGGCCTGGTTCATAGGCTAACTCCTCCAAAGGGACTTCCATGCCCTCTGTCTCTGAGGCCCCAATCCCATCTCCTATGGGTTAAAGCTCATTTCATTCCTCTGTGCTCCAACAGCATTTTCCTTAATCTGTTCTTCTAGGATGTATTTCAATCTGCTTTATGGTTTAGATGCTAATTTGCATATCAGTCTTAACCTTAGTGATTAAGACTCTCTCTTCCCCATCTCTGTCTGCACCCTTCAGTGCCGGCACAATGAATACAGATGGTCCACAGTAAAGGGAACCAACCCTCCTCACAGGACACCCTGAGCAGGCATGTGCTCTAGACTATACTACAGGAGATGACAGCATGGTGGGTGATAATGGCCACAAATGTAGGCCTTAACCGGGCCATCTTCCCAATGAGCCACTTGATTCACTCAGATGTTTGAAGGACTGTTTCTCACCAGCCAGCCAGGCACTAACAGATAGGACTCAGCAAATAGTCTGCATATCTAGATACCGTTTTCAGTTCTCCAGACCTGCAGCAGAGCTGGTGCCCTTATGTTTCCCCTTGCTCCTCCCATGCCCACAGCAGCCCTCATTAATCAAGCAGACTCACCTTCCCATTTTCTGCAGATGTAGCCTCAAAATCCCCCTCAAAAGACAGCAGCTACCTACCAATCAGCTGGCACGGCTTATTTGCCATACCAGGTCTTGAGCACATTCAAACCTTCTGGGGCACAGTGCACTGCCAGCATGTCACAGAGTCCACCCAGGGGCATGGAGATCCAGGGATATTCTAGGCCTGCAAGAGTTATGATCAAGCCACTTGTGAAACTCGAACACGGATGGGCAAGTCCACCGGCCCTGGTAGTGCTAAGCCCTGACTGGAGAGCAAGCTTGCGCTGCTGCTAATTGGGAGGCAGACAGACCTCAGTTAAGTGGAATCCAGTTCATCAGACCCTCAAGTCACTGAAAACCTCCCCATCATCCTCCTTTCTTCTACTCCCCTCCCCAAACAAAAAACACATTACACTTTCAGGAAGTAGAAGAAATAGAAAGAAAGTAAGCTCCTATCGGGATTCCTGTTTTAAGACAGCACTACCGGGACTTCCCTGGTGGCCCAGTGGTTAAAAGTCTGCCTGCCAATGCAGGGGTTACGGGTTCGAGCTCTGGTCCGGGAAGATCCCACGTGCCGCGGAGCAACTAAGCCCGTGTGCCACATCTACTGAGCCCGTGTGCCACAGCTACTGAAGCCTGCGTGCCTAGAGCCCGTGCTCCACAACAAGAGAAGCCACCGCAATGAGAAGTCTGCGCAGCACAACGAAGAGTAGCCCCCGCTCGCTGCAACTAGAGAAAGCCGGTGTGCAGCAACGAAGACCCAACACAGCCAAAAATAAATAAATAAATAAAAATTAAATTAAATAAAAATAAAACAGCACTACCAGGGAATTCCCTGGCGGTCCAGGGGTTAGGACTCTGTGCTTTCACCGTCGAGGGCCCGGATTCAACCCCTGGTGGGGGAACTAAGATCCTGCAAGCCAGGAGGCACAGCCCCCCCGCAAAAAAAATTAAAACTAAATAAATAAATAAAACAGCACTACCAGAATATGTCTCGAGGTCAGGCCACACTAGGCCTAATCCCCTGCATCCGTCTCCAGCGTGATTTCCACTTCCGTGTCTGGATAGTAACCAGAGGTGTTGACCTGTGAAACTGCAAGACACTCAACTCAACAGAGGCTTAGGCAATGGTTGTCCATTCATGATCTCCAGCGTTCGCATTAGTTTAGATCAGGAGTCTGCAAACTACAGCCCAAAGGCCAAATGCAGCTCACCACCTGTTTTTATAAGTAAAGTTTTATTGGAACATATCCTTGTTCATTCATTTACATGTTGTCTATGGCTGCGCTCACGTTACAATGGCAGAGTTGGAGAGCTGACAGAAGCTCTATGGCTCACAAAACCGAAAATATTTACTATCTGGTCACGTATAGAAAACGTTTGCAGAGCCCTGGCTTAGACCACTCTTGGAGCTGGTCCTAAACCAGTGGGGGATGCTTCCTCCTTCCTCCTCCTCTTCTCTTCTCCTGCCTTTCCTCCACCGACCACCCCGGTACACACACACCAACACGCACGCGCACACACACACTGCTGAAGGGAAGCCAGTACTGGCTGGGCACAAGGGGCAGGAATGTGGACAAGCAGACTTAAATGCTCTTCCTAGGCTCAGCCACCTCTACTTGGTACACAGAGCCCGAGAACTGTGGAAGTCTGCGTGTATATTTGTGTGGGTGGAGGTTAAAGTCAAGGTGAGAAAGCATTGTTGGAAACGGTGTTCTTATGCACATGTAACAGAGGGCATGTGGTCTACAAGAATGTCCCTAAATCTCAGGCTGAACTGGGAGAACCAACCACCTGCTCCCTTCCAACGCAGAGCCTCCTTCAACTGTCTAGTCCCATTCTCACTTAGGGGATGGGGTTTGGGCTAAGGATGGTGCAGAATGGGACATACAGGCAGACTTTCTTTAGACATCTCTTCTCTTCGCTTTCCTCTCTTTCTGGCCTCCTCTCTCTCTCTCTCTCTCTCCATCTCTCTCTGTCTCTCTGTCTCTGTCTCTGTCTCTGTCTCTCTCTCTTTCTCTCTCTGTCTCCCTCAGCTAGTTTAGGCAGCAACACGGGGAAGGCAGCTATTAAGAAAACACCAATTCAGGCATGATTTCTGGACCATAGATCAAAAGCTTAGCTAATAGTGGACACAGAATATTGATTTGTCAGTTTTTCTCTCTTCTTTCCATTGCTCTGAGTGGGTGATAGCCGATTTCTCTGAATCACCAATTTGGAAACTTCCTAAAAAGAGGAATGGAGACGGAATGGACTGAGGGCTGAAGACAAGGTGGTGATTTACACTCTGACTACATGGGACAACCAGATTATATTAAAACCAGTTCTATCCACAAATACCATATGATATCACTTATATGTGGAATCTAAAATATGACACAAATGAACTTATTTACAAAACAGAAACAGACTCACAGACATAGAAAACAAACTTATGGTTACCAACGGGGAAGGTTGGGGAGGGATAAACTAGGAGTTTGGGATTAGCAAATACAAACTACTATATATAAAATGGATAAACAGCAAGGACCTACTGTATAGCACAGGGAACTATATACAATATCTTGTAATAAGCCATAATGGAAAAGAATATGAAAAAATATGTATGTATGTATAACTGAATCACTTTGCTGTACACCAGAAACTAATACAACATTGTAAATCAATTTCAAAAAAAAAAAAATCAGGGGGCTTCCCTGGTGGCGCAGTGGTTGAGAATCCGCCTGCCAATGCAGGGGACACGGGTTCGAGCCCTGGTCTGGGAGGATCCCACGTGCCGCGGAACAACTAAGCCCGTTCGCCACAACTGCTGCGCCTGCACTCTAGAGCCCACAAGCCACAACGACTGAGCCCGCGTGCTGCAACTGCTGAAGCCCGCGTGCCTAGAGCCCGTGCTCCGCAGCAAGAGAGGCCAGGGCAGTGAGAGGCCCGTGACCTGCAACGGGGAGTGGCTCCTGCTCGCTACAGCTGGAGAGGGCCTGCGCACAGCAATGAAGACCCAATGCAGCCGAAAGTAAATAAATAAAACAAATAAATTTATTTTTTAAAAATCAGGTCTATCCAATCAGCTTGTGGGCTTTGTGAAAGTTCGTTAATACACAGATTGGAACAGGCAGTGGTCTTTGGATAATAAACACAGAATGGTCAGGCTGAACTGGAAACTTTGTCAATAGTTTGCTCTGGTTCCTCAGGAAAACAGATCTAATCTTAATCAAAGGAGGCTGCTTGGAGGAAGTGATGATATAAAGGAGCTTTAAGGGAAAGGTTTTATAACCTGATTTTCATGAAGCAGAAAAAGATATCAAAGGGAAGGAATGGTCTGGTCCAGAGCTTAAAGAAAGCTTGGAGAACAGGAATGGGAAGTTCTGATGGTGTTCTTAGTCAGGAAGGGTAGCAGAAATGAAACAGAAGCTAGGACCAGCTCTCTGGCCCTTGATTGCATTATATGATAGTAAATGTCCCAAAGTCCCACCTCACTGAGTACGTCCTTGCCCTCTCCATTTTTCTGCCTGTCAAAGCCAGCTGTCAGAAATCAGAACTGGGACTGTGATATGTTCATTCCAAGTAAAGTGTAAAGGGTTGGGAAGGCTGACTGTATTACCTCTTCCAGGGAGATTTGCATTTTGATAAAACCAATGGTTATTAATAACGGGAAGTCAGTTAGGAGCTACCCAGAAGTGTTATGGGGAGCGAAGAAGTTTTCTCCATCCCCTGAAGTCACAGTAATACTGCTGGAGCTCTCTCTGCTTCTGATTCATCATCCCCACCATGGGCATTATAGCATTATTTGCTTGCTAGAGCTGTTCTGAGGATTAAATGAGATAATTAATGTATATAAAGTATTTAGCACAGTGCTTGGTACATCAGAAGAACTCAACAACTATTATATCTTTGTCTTGATTACACTACCTACTCATAGCGCCAGCCCTGAGAAAAAACCACGTATTACACTGGGTGCTGTCAGCCCTGTAATTATTATATGTAGGTTGCACCTCCAACCGCGCAGTGAGCTAGAGAAGGTACAGAGAGGGAACCTCCAATTTTCTTGGAGGCAGGGGCTGTTGCATAAGGGAATCCTAAACAGATTACCTCTTTTCAGTGGGAAAAGGTGAAGAGGATGCCATCAAAAAGTTTAATTCAAGAACATCCCAAAAGCAAGTGTGGGAAGACAGTATAGCATAGAAGTTAAGGACTTGGGACTCTGCAGACTGATAGACCAGGGTGTGAATCCTAGCTCTGCCACTTATTAGCTTTGTGACCCTTAGGGTGTCAGTGTGACAAAATGAAGATCAACCAAGTAAGAGCAAGCAAAGGCTATTTATTCTGAGCTTGCTACAACAAAAGAGTCAGTCACTGTCACTTAGGATTAGGCAGACACTCAAAGGCAGGCAGAGGAGTGGGAAAGTTTCATAGTGGAAAAAGGAAAGGCTTTGGGTGTGCCCTGATTGGAGGCTGTTGGCATAGGAACACTGTAGGCAGGCTAACTAGAAGAAGGGCATCCTATGCGATTGACTAGAGGGGCATATTTGGCTTTCTTTCGTTGGTCCCAAGCTGGAAGCTGGGACAAATCTTAGGGGAGCTGTCAATTACTAATCAGGTCCTGGCCGTTTGGGGCTGATTGTTACAGAGGTCAGTGTTTGGTTTCCTTGACTGTTACCAGAGGTAGCAATCTGACTTCGTGTGAGTCTGACATAGCAGGCTGCCTTCCTGGGCTGGTTATTGTAGATAAGGAGGTGGTTTCCTAGGCATTTGCTGCAGGTTGTGGGTCAGACTTTTTTTTTTTTTTTTTGCGGTATGCGGGCCTCTCACTGTTGTGGCCTCTCCCGTTGCGGAGCACAGGCTCCGGACGCGCAGGCTCAGCGGCCACGGCTCACGGGCCCAGCCGCTCCGCGGCATGTGGGATCTTCCCGGACCGGGGCACGAACCCGTGTCCCCTGCATCGGCAGGCGGACTCTCAACCACTGCGCCACCAGGGAAGCCCCCAGCCTTTTATTTTTATATACGCTATGGTCATTGTCCATTTGCATATTCTGTCTCATCACTTAACTTCTCTGAGCCTCAGTTTCCTCAATTTAAATGGACTATTAAAACTTTGAATTTGAGAATTAAGTGAGATTTGTACGTAAACGGTTTAGCGCCAACTCTGGAACATAAGTGCCCAACACATGTTAGTCATTGTCTTATTGGCTAATTAACTAAATCCTGAAATAAGAGAATTTAGTGGAGTGGTACTCCTCAGAGTAGCAAGGGGGCAATGTTAGCAGGAAGAAAAGGAAGCCCTAGTGAACCCTACAAAGAGTATCAAACACATAATCGACCACAATAGCAAGAGCTAACACATATTCACACTTACTGTGAGCCAGACACTATTCCAGGTAGGTTACGTACATTGGCTCATTTAATCCTCATAACTACCCCATGAGGTGGATACTACCAACATTGTCATCCTCATCTGAAAGATGGAGGAAACTCCGGCACAAAGAAGTTAAGAGGGCTTCCCTGGTGGCGCAGTGGTTGGGAGTCCGCCTGCCGATGCAGGGGACACGGGTTCGTGCCCCGGTCCGGGAGGATCCCACGTGCCGCGGAGCGGCTGGGCCCGTGAGCCATGGCCGCTGAGCCTGCACGTCCGGAGCCTGTGCTCCACAGCGGGAGAGGCCACAACAGTGAGAGGCCCGCGTACCACAAAAAAAAAAAAAAGAAGAAGTTAAGAAACGTGCCCAAGATTACACAAGTACTGTGTAGGGCCAAGGAGCCTGGCAATAGTCTGTGCTTTTAACAGTTCTGCTGTTCTCACAATACATAAGACATGCCGAAGTTAAAAACAACTTTAGGAAAGGACTGAATACAAATCTCAATTATTTCTCCATAGACTCAGTGAAGGGTAACGATGGAGGTATTTAAGGTGTTTAGGACATCCTTAGTCTTTGAGGGTGATGTCAATGGAGGGCATCTCACACATGCCCCTCCACACACCCCCATTCACCTGTTCTAAGTCTGACCTTGATCTCTGTTGGAAGCTACTTCCTCAGAAACTTTGGCTGATCCTCCAGAGTGCGTTACCCCTACTCCCATCCCTACTCCTTTCCCATACTTATCATAATTGACACAGTGCATAATTATTTCGTTCATATCTGTCTCCCACACTAGACTGAACGATCGAGTGGGTCCGTTTTGCATACCATTGGATCCCCATTCCCTAGCATAGGGTCACCAACCTATGGCCTCTGGGCCAAATCTAGTCCAAAGCCTGTTGTTTCTTTAGTAAATTGAAATTGGCACACAGCCACACCATCTCATTTACATACTATCTACGACTTCTTTCACATTAAAATGGCAGAGTCAAGCAGTTGCAAGGGATCTCGTGGCCCGCAAAGCCTAAAAAAATATTTAGTATGTGGTCCTCCACAGCAAAATTTGCCAATCCCCGGCTAGCTCGTGGATACTCGACAGATATCTGTTTAATGGATGGATATACTTATTATTTATTTATTTAACAAACGTTTACATGGCATTTACTATAGTCAGACACCGTTCCAAGCACTTTACGAATATTAACTCATTTATTCCTCATAACAACCCGGTAAGATAGGAGGCATTCTTATTCTCATTTTACAAAGGAAAACACTGGGAACCAGAGAGGTTCAGTATCTTGCCCCAAATTAAACAGGTTGTAGGTAGCCGGGCTAGGATTCAAAACTCAGGCTTTCAGGCTCCCAAACCCAGGCTATCTACGCCGTGTTAATGGACCATGGGTGGGATCTAGTTTTTCTGGTGTTCCGATGAGAGAACTGCTGAATGGTTTTGAGAAGGGGAAGGATGCGGTCAAAGCAGCAAAAGGAGATAAAGTGGTCTTACTCCACGTAGCCCCTAGGACTTGGTTGATGACAAGGACATGCTAAAAAGGACAAATTAGCACAGCATCATTCGGCTCTCACCATGGCTAACAGAACCAAGCACGCATTCTCCAAAAGTGAGCTGGTATAGTTATTGTCACCCTACCGGGGACTGGTTAACACCATTGATTAAAGCTTTCAGAGCACCCTGAGGCTGAACCAGTTTGTTTTACTCTATCACGTGTCCAAACACTCCACCTCTCCCCCACTGTAGCCAACTATCTTCAAATGCACCCCACCCTAGAACAAGGCGATAACAAATGATTGGTTTGGTGCAAATTCGTCCCCAATCCTGAGAAAACAAGAAGTGCATGAACTATATGGTTGTTGTATGAGATGCTATTTCCTCTTCCTGTCTCCGCACTGCCTGGGCTGTATGCCAGTTGTTAGTAGGAAGGGGCAGCAAATGCCCTCAAATGAAATTATAGCTCTAAGGTACAATGCTGGGCCACCAATAAGTCATTGCCGGTGGCTTGACTTTGTGGTTTGCTGGAGGAAGTCAACTTGTTGACAAGGCTTGGGAGACCTTGCTGCATGTGACTGAGGGTGAGGGCTCAGCAGAAGCAGCTAGTTAAGATAGAACAGTCTGAGAGAGACCAAGAAAGTCTGTTCTTCTCTTCCTGGTAGGACAAGCAGGATGCCAGGATTCTACATTCATGCTGGGGGCCTGGGCTGGGAACCAGTGTTGAGCTTCAGGTTAGACCCGCCTGGGGGCATCAGAGCTTGGAGCCAAAGGTGATCTGAAAGCCAGTGATCAAGGGAAAAGCTGAACGTTAAATCCCATCAGACAGTCCAGCTGAAGTGCCAATCCCACGGGCAGACCAAAGGGAGAGAATCTGGGCTCTTCAACGTTAGTGAGAAAACCAGGCACGGCAGACCAGCGCAAGAGGGATCTGGACTGGGAGTCAAAGGCAGCCTATGGACATTCCCTGAGCTCTTGGGACAGAGTTGCAGAAACTTCTTATTGGGTGACTGAGCCTTGTCTTTGAGTAGGGATGACCCTCCTCCCACCAGCAAAGAGGGGCAGTATAGTCAAGTGGTTAGGAGCACACTCTAGCAGCAGACTGCCTGAATGTACATCTCAACCGTGCTGCCTATTAGCTGTGTAGCCTGTGGCTACTCACTTCACTTACTCCAGCCTTGGCTTCCATATCTGTGAAATAGAGCAAGGTTGAAAAACTCAATAAGATAACATGGCAAGTGCTTAACACACACGAGCAATAAATGTTGCTTAATATTATTTTTAAAAGCACATCGATTTGGCTCAAAGTATCAGTGTAAATCAATTCCAGGCAAAATCTACGTATTGCCCACACCCTGACTCAAAATCCACAAGCAGGTCTCCTCACTAGGAGGCAGGGGTTGCCCTACTGCTGCTGGCAGCAGAAGGGCAGGGCAAGTGAAATCACGCTTTGATCTCATCTTTTGGAGGGGATTTTCTCTTTACCAACAACCCTTATTCCTCCAGATGAGCAAGTCCTGCCAGCCTGAAAGAGAAAAGCCACACAAACAAAAGTGCCAGAGACCTGATATTCTCCGCTGTCAAGAAATATCAGGATTTCCCAAAGAAGGCTTGGTCACGTCACTGGAAGATGTAGGAAAGTAGAAAGGTAAGGTATGGATCTGGAAGTCTTAGAATTTCATCGTGATGTGGGCCTGCTTGGTAGAGAAATCCTTAACGAGAAGGCCCTTACTTACACTGCAGGCATCTTTGCTGTCCTTCCTGTTCTGCAAAGTGTTTAGCCCAGTGTTTTTTTAAGTATATTTCACTCACCACTTACATCAGAATCTACAGGGGGGAACTAGCTAAAAATGCAGGTTCTGAACCCCTGGAGTTCTGACTCATGAAGCTCAGCATTTTTAACTAGTTTTCAAGTGGATTGTTATTCTATTATGTAATTTTTGAACAGACAACACATTCATATGGCCTAAAACTTTAAAAATATAAAAAAATGTATAGAGTGAAAGTGTCACTCCCATCCCTGTCCTCAGCTGACCAGTTCCGACCTTTCCGCAGCCTCACCTGCCATACAAACCTAGGTAATCACTGCTATTCAAGTCTTAGGAATCCTTTCCCAGGTTCTTTATCAGATATCAAGCAAAAGAGGAAATACATTTTTCACTTGCCCCCCCAAAAACGTTAGAATGCTTTGTGTACTGTTCTTTATCTTTAAATATAGATAGATAGATAGATAAAAAACAAGGTCTTGGGCTTCCCTGGTGGTGCAGTGATTGAGAGTCCGCCTGCCGATGCAGGTGACACGGGTTCGTGCCCTGGTCCGGGAAGATCCCACATGCCACGGAGCGGCTGGGCCTGTGGGCCGTGGCCGCTGAGCCTGTGCGTCCGGAGCCTGTGCTCCGCAACAGGAGAGGCCACGACAGTGAGAGGCCCGCGTGCCGCAAAAAAAAAAAAAACAAGGTCTTACTGTATAGCACAGGGAACTATATTCAATATCTTACAATAACCTATAACGACAAAGAACCTGAAAGAGAATATGTATATATGTTCATATATATAACTGAATCACTTTGCTGTACACCAGAAACTAACACATTTAAATCAACTATACTGCAATAAAAAATAAAATAAGTACATATATAACTTAAAGATCTTTCCATAACTGTCAGAGTACTTCCTTACTAGTTTTCACAACTGCATACTATTCCATTATATGGAAAGAGGAGACTTTATTTCACCAGTCACTTTTTTTTTTTGGCAGTGCCATGCTGCTTGTCAGATCTTAGTTCCCCAACCCGAGCCCTCGGCAGTGAAAGCACAGAGTCCTAACCACTGGACCGCCCGGGAATTCCCTCACCAGTCACTTTTTGATGGACACTTGGGCTGTCTCCAATCCTCTGCTAACTAATACGATCCATGGATGTAATGAATTACCTTGTACATGCACCATTTTCAGATGTGAGATACATTTCCAAAACTAGAGTTGCTTCCCTGGCTGATTCTGATGCACACTGGAATTTAGGAACCACCGGCCTAGGGGTTGCTGATGTGATAGGACTAATTTACATTTGATTAAGCCTTTATGTTAAGACTCAGAGAATGGCAGAGCTGGAGGGGCTCTTAGAGACCTTCTTCCTCATTTTACAGATGAGGAGATCGATTCTCAGAAAGGAAAGGGACATGCTCATGGTTACACAGCATGCTGGTAGCAGAGTTGAAACAGGAACGCAGGTCTCCTCACTCGTAGGCCGGTGTTCTGCTACCTGTGATTATCATCAACAAGCAAACGTGGAGCGCCCAGCAAGGTGTACGATGGTCTCTAGCTGCAGCAGATAGGGCACACACACGGGAAAGATAATGCGTCGTAGCTGGTGTGAAACACCAGATCTATGCGGTCTTGGGATGGCAGACTTTCAGACAATATCAGAATTAAGCAAACTGTTCTATAAGCTATTATGAGCCACTGACCTCTTTCCACAGGATGGAGAGAGGCCAATGGTTCTCTATGCATCTAATTGAGTCCGAATTCTGGAAAGAGTAAAAGCTTTGGGTTTCTACACAGCTTCTTTAATGGGCTTGCTGGGGAAGGGAAGGTGTAGCTAGTGACTTGTTACTGAAGACCAAAGTCCTGAGCGAGATGATTTGGGGTTGGTAAATCTCAATGGAGGTGCCATTCTTATTCTGTAGGTCCATTTCACAATGTATAGAAAGCCTCGTTGAGAAAACCAAGATCTTCTAGAAGGAACAAGTGCCCTCTCAAAGTCCTCCTACCCGAGACTCTCTTGCCTAACATTAGAGATTCATTTTTTTCAGTTATGGCCTCTATGAGATGCTTCTGTCTCTGTCACCTCGTATCCATCACAAAGGTAAGGTGGGATGGTGTCAAAGCAAATCTTGTTGGGAATTCCCAACAAGTGGTCTGGTGGTCCAGTGGTTAGGACTCCATGCTTTCACTGCCGAGGGCTTGGGTTCAATCCCTGGTCAGGTAACCAAGATCCCACAAGCCAAGTGGCCAAAAAAAAAAAAAAAAAGGAAACCTTGTTAATCTTAAAGCCTTATAGATTCTTTTCTCACTATCTTAGCCAAATAAAGATGTGTGTGTGTGTGTGTGTGTGTGTGTGCGCGTGCGTGCGCGAGTGTGTTTAAAACCAAGCTAATCGTTTTTTGCGGGGGAGGTCTTACATAAAGTAGCAGGACAGTTTGTCTGTTGTCCTTATGTCTGATTTCAACATAAAAGGAGCAAATATCCTAGCTGAAGAGTTCAGACAGGCATCAGGGGAGCCTGGGATTTTGAACTGCAGGGGCTGTGTGCGCCAGTCTGAGAAGATGCCTTCTTTATCCCATTATCAGCCACTCTCCAGTTCTAATTTTGATGAGAACAAGACAATTGTTAAGTGGAGCTCCTCACTTAACAGCTTAATGAACCATTAGCTATAACAGCCTCCCCTTTGTCTGGTCAGCAATCCCTTGCGTCTCCCGAGAGACGGGAGTGGGAGAGAGGGCCTTCGGAAAGGAACAGGTAAAAGCAGCTGAAGGAAATTAAACTGTAAGTTTTTCAACTCTGAAACATCGATGACCTAATGGAACCAAGAGAGCCCAGAGCTTGGAGACCTTCACCCCGCCCCCATTCCCAAGCAAGAGGGTGAAGTAGGATTTTGTCAGTCTCACGGTGCTTAGCCGAGACCTGCTTGACTGTTGAAATCATCTGACAGCCTTTCCCCAGGTCCTATATAGGCATTCTAGGACCGTAGGCCTCTCTTTCTCAAAGTAGAGTTCTTGGAACACATCTACGAGAATCATGTGGAAAGCTTGTGAGAAAACGCTTCGCCTTGGGGGCTTCTGGGCTGGTGAACGTGTGGAGATATGGGGAGAGTGGAGCTCTCTGAGAGGGCATGGAAGCTCCACGCCCTTTCCCCATACCTTGCCCTTTGCATCTCTTCCATCTTACTGTTCCTAAGTTATATTCTTTTCTAATAAACAGGTAATCTAGTTTTAAAAAAAAACAACTTCACCTCAGACCGCTGAATCAGAATCTCTGGTAGTAGGACCCAGGTATCTGCATTTTCTTCATGTTTACGGCTTAAATCTGTGATACCGTAAAAGACAACTGCTGCCCTTACTATGAGGAGACTTTGTTTAGGGGTTCCTACTCCTTCTGCCCAAACAGGTTTCAGGGTCATAATCACGTATAAACACCATGATAATGGCAGAGCATGTTAACTGAGCACTTACTCTATGCCAGCCTCTGTGCTAAGTGCTTTGGACATTACTATTGCATATATAATCCTTGCAATTGCCAAGTGAGGCAAGGGATATTATCTGTATCTCACAGATAAGAAGATTGAGGTTTAACAGATGGAAGCAACCTAACTGTCCATCGACAGAGGAATGGATAAAGAAGATGTGGTATATATATATATATATATATACATATACATACAATGGAATACTACTCAGCCATAAAAAAGCATGAAATGATGCCATTTGCAGCAACATGGATGGATCTAGAGATTATCATACTAAGTGAAGTAAGCCAGACGGAGAAAGACAAATACTGTATGATATCACTTATATGTGGAATCTAAAATATGACACAAATGAACTTATCTATGAAACCAAAACAGACTCACAGACGTAGAGAGCAAACTTGTGGTTGCCAAAGGGAAAGGGGGGTGTGGGAGGGATGGATTGGGAGTTTGAGATTAGCAGATGCAAACTATTATATATATGTATAACTGAATCACTTCATTGTACACCAGAAACTAACACAACATTGTATATCAATTATACTTCAATAAAATAAATTTAAAAAATAAAATAACATTATGCCATTTCAAAAATGTTTTTAAAAAAAAGAAGATCAAGGCTTGAAGAAGAGAAGGAAAAACAGCTAGTAAGTGGCAGAGCTGGGATTCGAACTGAAGTCTACCCATCTCCAAAGGCCATGATCTGAGCCTTTACTATACCCTGCCTCAAACAATCATTCTAATGCTGCCTCTTTGTAACATCATTTTGCCACCAGATCTTTTCTTCAAATCTTCTTTCTCTGTCCTCATGTACCATCTTTGGTGCTCACTCCTACTTGCTGAAGGTAAATCGGACTCCTTTGCTTACTTGACTTTTCAGCGTTCTGGACACTTGATACTTGTTTGGGTTGATGCTCTGTTACAAAAGTGAGTGAATCCAGAGCCTGCTTTCCATGTAACAGCTGCTTGAGGTACACCCTAAACGCTTGTCATTCAACTGCCAACCTGGCCAACTCAATGTTTACTTCTGCTAAGTTTTCTAACTCCCACTTTTACAAAGTCAGTGCTGGATATCTGGTTGTGCATTTATGTTGATTCCCAGGAAAAAAAGCGATGAAAAAAATCATTATTATTTTAACAAATGAGTGGCACTAATTTACAGTTCACCCCATCACTTCATAATACGTTGCTTTTATGAACCTCAGTCCACCAGCAGGCTAGCCTTCAAGGGGCTGAAACAGACCTGCTTTTAGAAACTGGCCTATCTGGAAATGAGGGCAAGTTGAGTTTGTTATTTTTAGAAAGTGCATGTGTTGTTGGCCTCTAATAATGCCAAGTACATAACTAAAGAGGAGAGCCTCCCTGGAAGGCAACAGATGGTAACCCCAATTAAATGGGGACTCTTTAACAAGTTCTTTCCTCCTCTCTGGGTCCCATCTGAAATAGCAAGGCCTTGGGTTAGATGACAGACAAAGGTCCTTCTATCTCTAATCATTTAGAGCAAAACCCCCAAAGTAGCCAATCTTCCAGAACAATCTTCACATTAGTACTCCTATTAGTTACCCACACACTCAACTTCTCTAATAAGAGAACCCAAAATATTGTAGTTGAAACAAGACAGAAGGTTTTTTTTTCACTCACTTAAGAATCCAAGGAGGTGGTCCAGGGCTGACATGGAGGTTTGGAGATGTTAAGGGCACAGGCTCCTTCTATCTTGTTTCTCCCCACCCACCTTGTTAACATTCCAGCTCATAGAGACAGAGCACATGGACAGTGAAAGGCACACTTCGTTCTTTCTTTCTTCCAGTTTTATTGAGATATAATTGACATACAGCAATGTGTAAGTTTAAGGTGTACAGCATAATGATTTGACTCACATACATCATGAAATGATCATCAAAATACGTTTAGTAAGCATCTATCATCTCATATAGATACAAAATTAAAGAAATAGAAAAACTATATTTCCTTGTGATGAGAACTCTTAGGATTTACCCTCTTAACCGTTTTCATATATAACATACAGCACTGTTATCTTTATCTTGTTGTACATTCCATCCCTAGTACTTATTTATCTTATAGCAGGAAGTTTGTACCTTTTGACTGCCTTCATCCAATTCCCCCTCGCCCCTGACTTCCCAACCCCCAATCCCGCCTCTGGTAACCACAGATCTCATCCTTTTTTCTGTTTGTTTGTTTGCTTGGGATTTTTTTGTTTTTAATATTTATTTATTTACTTGGTTGCGCCGGGTCTTAGTTGTGGCAGGTGGGCTCCTTAGTTGTGGCATGCGAGCTCTCAGTTGCAGCATGCATGTGGGATCTAGTTCACATGATCCCAGGGATTGAACTCGGACCCCCTGCATTGGGAGAGCGGAGTCTTATCCACTGCGCCACCAGGGAAGTCCCTGTTTGTTTGTTTTTTGAACTGTAATTGATCTATAACAGTATGTTACACAACATAGTGATTTGGTATTTCTATACATTTGAAAATAATCACCAAGATAAGTCAAGTTACAATATCCCGCCATACAAAGATATTACATAGTTGTTGACTGTATTCCCCACACTGTACATTTCATACCTGTGACTCATTTTAGTTTGCAGCTGGAAGTTTGTACCTCTTAATCTCCCTCACCTATGGAGAGGAATGGAACATATGCATCTTTCTTTTAAGGAAACAACTCAAAAATTGCAAATATCCATTCTACTTGAGTCTGATTGGCTAAGAACCCAGTAACTCGGCCACATCTACTTGCCTGGGATGTTGGAAAATGAAATCTTTACCTGGCCTAGCATATGCAGTTAAATCTCCTATTACAGACTTCCCTGGTGGCGCAGTGGTTAAGAATCCGCCTGCCAATGCAGGGGACACAGGTTCAAGCCTTGGTCTGGGAAGATCCCACATGCCGCGGAGCAACTAAGCCCCTGTGCCACGACTACTGAGCCTGTGCTCTAGAGCCTGCGAGCCACAACTACTGAAGTCTGCACGCCTAGAGTCCGTGCTCTGCAACAAGAGAAACCACCGCAATGAGAAGCCCACGCACCGCAATGAAGAGTAGCCCCTGCTCGCCGCAACTAGAGAAAGCCCGCGCCCAGCCACGAAGACCCAACGCAGCCATAAATAAAGAAATTTACAAAGTTCCTATTTCTATTGAAAAACATGAGGATAAATATTGTGAGGAGTCAACAAGCAGTCTGTGGCAGAGCACTATATTATGAATGAATAACCTTGCTTATCTCTTTTTCCCCAAAGACTCCTTGGTTCACTGGCTTGTTCCCCATGGCTGTAACCAAGCAAGAAGGTTCCTTCTGTTTTATTTTTATTTTATTTTATTTTTACTGAAATATGGTTGATTGACAATGTTGTGTTAGTTTCAGGTGTATAGCACAGTGATTCGTTTACACACACACACACACACACACACACACACACACACACACACACCACACACATATTTTCTTTTTCAGGTTATTTTCCCTTATAGACTATTACAAAATATTGAGTACGGATCCCTGTAGGTCCTTGTTGGTTATCTATATTATATATAGTAGTGTGTATATGTTAATCCCAACCTTCTAATTTATCCCTCCCTCCCTTTCCCCTTTGGTAACCATAAGTTTCTTTTCCATGTCTGTGGGTCTGTTTCTGTTTTGTAAATAAGTTTATTTGTATCATTTTTTAAAGATTCCACATATAAGCGATATCATATGATATTTGTCTTTCTCTTTCTGACTTACTTCACTTAGTATGATAATCTCTAGGTCAATCCATGTTGCTGCAAATGGCATTATTTCATTCCTTTTTATGGCAGTGATATTCCATTTATATATATATATATATATATATATATATATATATATATATATATATATATATA